>NC_072418.2:58330000-58520000 GCF_028858775.2 Pan troglodytes
CTGCCTCCCCCGGCTCCGCACATCTCCCAGTCCCCCGCTGTCTCAGAATCCTCCCGTATGCTGCACGCTTCTGAGCACTCCCGCCCCCTCCCGCACCCCAGCACCCCACGCATCCCTCCCTCACCCTCCTGCACCCGCTCCCGCAACCCGCGTGCCCCTCGGCATCCCCGAGTCCGCAGCATCCCCGCATCCTCCCGCAGCGGAGGACGCCAGGTGGCGCCTGGAGCCATCGGAGGACGTAGGGAGGAGGTGCCCTAGGGCCGGGTGAAGTCTGCCGGTGACCCATGACGTCTCGAGGCTCTGTGCCTTTCCATTGGTCGGCTCCTCGAGGGGCGGGGCGGGACGCGTGGTGGGCGGAGCCGGCTGACCTCAGACCGTCCGTCTGTCTTTCCTCCTCCTCCAGGTTCCCCGAGGAAACCGTGGCCCGAGCGCCGGCCACCGCGGCCCGCTGCGACCAGGACAGCGCCCCCAACCCCGTCCCCTGGTCCCTCCGCCTCTCCGGGACCCCCAGGCCCAGCGCTGACCTCTGACTCCAGTCCAGAGCTCACTCCCCACTCAGCCTTGACGTCCGAGGCGACCTCTGACGCTCCGGACACTTCACCACCCACCCCAGACCCGGCCTCCCGGACGAACCCCGACCTCATCTTGACAAGCCCTGACTTTGCTTTGTCCACCCCTGACTCCAGTGTGGTTCCCGCGTTGACCCCGGAGCTCTCACCCACGCCCTTACCCACCTTGCCCAAAGAGCTGACCTCTGACCCTTCTACACCGTCGGAGGTGACCAGCCTTTCCCCTACCTCAGAGCAGGTCCCAGAATCTGACACAACCCCAGATTTGGACACAACTCCATACTCCAGTACAGTCTCAGAATATTCTAGATCCCCAGACCCCTCCCCAAGCCCTCACCCCACTACTACCCCTGATCCCACCATGGCCCCTGACCGCATCACAACCCCTAACCCTACTGTGACCCCTCACTTCCCTACCACCCCTCACCCCACCACGACCCCTCAACCCACCACCATCACTCACTCCACCATGATTCCTGACCCCACCACGACCCCTCAACCCTTCACCACCATGCAGCCCACCACGATCCCTCATCCCACCACGACCCCTCACCCCACCATGACTCCTGACCCCACCACGATCCCTCATCCCACCACGACCCCTCACCCCACCACGACTCCTCACCCCACCACGACCCCTCACCCCACGACGACTCCTCACCCCACCACGACCCCTCACCCCACCACGACTCCTGACCCTACCACGACCCCTTACCCCACCACTACTCCTGATCCCACCACGACCCCTCACCCCACCACAACTCCTGACCCTTCCTCAAACCCTGTCATCACTACTATGTCCCTTCCAACCTCCTTGGGGACAGAACTCTCCTCTCCCACTCTAGCACCAACAGTCAAGCCCAGTCTGCACCCCCAGTTGACCTTCACAGCACCTGCCCCTCACACCTCCACATCCCAGATACCCACCTTAGAGCCCTCTCCAGCCTTGGAGTCCAGCCCCTCCAGGTCCTCCACAGCCACAAGCATGGACCCACTGTCCACTGAGGACTTCAAGCCACCCAGAAGCCAGAGCCCCAGCCTAACCCCTCCACCCACCCATACCCCACACTCAGCCTCTGACCTCACTGTGTCCCCTGACCCCCTCCTTTCCCCCACAGCCCACCCCTTGGATCATCCTCCCCTTGACCCCCTCACCCTAGGGCCAACTCCTGGTCAGAGCCCAGGCCCCCATGGTCCATGTGTGGCCCCAACACCACCTGTAAGGGTCATGGCTTGTGAGCCACCTGCCCTGGTGGAGCTGGTGGCTGCTGTGAGGGATGTGGGTGGTCAGCTGCAGAGACTGACCCAGGTCGTGGAACAGGAGCGGCAGGAGCGCCAAGCCCTGCTGCTGGGGCTGACGCAGCTGGTAGAAGCTGCCCGGGGTCTGGGGCAGCTGAGTGAGGCCGTGAAGAGACTGGCAGAGATGGCCTGGACCACCAGCATGCCTGCACCAACCACCACTACCCCAGAGGAAGAAGAAAGACCCCTGAGGGGAGACGTGTGACCCTCTCCAGGATTTGAGGGGCTTAAGACACCCCCAACCAAAAAAAACAAAAACAAACAAAAAAACCCCCAAAGTATCTAATTAAAAACAAGGTGTGAATGGTATTTTTGGGGAATCCTAGAAAGACAGAATCACAAGACTGATTTTGATATGTGAATAGCCCAGGAGCCATGCCAGGCAGTGTTGATGATGGAGATGATTATGAGGGTGGTGATGGTGATGATCATGACGGTGATGGCGACGGAGATCATGATAGGATGATGATCACTGTGGTGAGGATCATGGTGATAATGGTAAGATGGTGGTGGTGATGAAGATGGTGAAATAATGCTGATGATCATGAGGGAATGGTCATGGTGATGAGGCGGTGGACATGATGATGATGATTATGATGATGATGGTCCTGGTCATGAGGGAATGGTCATGATGATGAGGCGGTGGACATGATGATGATGATGGTGGTGGTGATGATGATGATTATCATGATGATGATGATGGTCCTGGTCATGAGGGAATGGTCATGGTGATGAGGCAATGACCATCATGATGATAGTGGTGGTGGTGATGGTGGTAATTATGATGATGATGAAGATGGTGAAATGAAGGTGATGGTGATAGTGATGATCATGAGGGAATGGTCATGGTGATGAGGCAGTGACCATCACGATGATGGTGGTGGTGGTGATGGTGATGATGGTGGTGCTGGTCATGAGGGAGTGGTCATGGTGATGAGGGAATGATGGTAATGATGATGATGATGGTGGTGCCAGTGGTGATCATGGTGATGATGGTCACATTGATGGTGACGGTGATGGTGGTAGTGGAGGTGATAATGATGGTGTGAAAGGTGATCATGGTGGTGATGACTGTGAAGGAACAGTCTTGGTGATGAGGCAATGATGGTAATGATGGTGATGGTGATGGTGATGATGTTGGTGATTATGGTGGTAAAGATGATCTTGGTGGTGACGATCATGGTGATGGTCGTGACAATGATGAAGCTTCGTGTGAGCAAAAACGGCCTTGTTCATGGATGTAAGCCCAGTTTCTAGGACAGAAGCTGATGCAGAGTACACACTCAGTAATAAATATCTTTTGAATGAAAGAGTGCATCATCATTGTCATCATCATGACTAATATTTGTTGGGCGCTTCCTATGTGTCAGGCTCTGTTTTAAGAGCTTTGCATGGATGATGATGTCATTTTGTCTTAACGAGTGCCTGCTGAGGAAGGTAGTGTTACCACAGCTCAGCAGATGAGGAGGTGAGCTTTGCAGCCTGGATTCCTGAGTTTGAGTCCTTGCTGGGAGTAAACATAAGCCAGTTACTTAACCTCTGGGTCTGAGCTTCTCCAACTTTAAAACAGGGATAATAATAGTACACATACCTCATGGGGTTGCTATAATGATTGAATAAGTTAATACCTAGGAGAGTGCTTATGATGGCTCTTGATAAGCGCCCGTCATGTGAGAGCAATTATTGTATTTATCCTCATTCTGCAGATCTGGGCTTCGAGGCACAGAGAGGTTTGGTCGTGCACCCCAGATCACTCAGGGAACACGTGGTGGGCCATGCTTGGCACTCAGGGCCCTTGCTCTTAAAATAATATTTTGGCTGGCCATAGTGGCTCATGTCTGTAATCCCAGCACTTTGGGAGGCCGAGATGGGAGGATGGCTTGAGGCCTGGAGTTCCAGACCAGAAATATAGTGAGACCCCCATCTTTATTAAAAAAGAAAGAAAGAAAGAAAATATTCCACGGCTGTGTCAGACTGACCTGGGTTCAAGTCCTGGATTAACCATGTCCCAGCTGTGGAACTCTGGCAGTTTCCCTCCCTTCTCTGAGCCTCAGTTTTTTCACCTGTAAAATGGGTAGAGCAATAGCACCTGCCTCATGGGGTTGTGAGGATTAAATGTGGCAGTGCAGATAAGGACAACGTGGCATGTAGGATGTGCTCAGTTAATGACAGTGCTTACGACCACGCCTGCCTGTACTTTTCTGTGCTAATGCTGCATGGACTGTTAATCCACGTACATCCAGTCCTCACCACAGCCCTTTGAGGGAGAAACTTTGATCCCCGTTTCAGAAAGGACTCTGAGGCTCAGATAGGGCAGGCCCGTTGCCAAAGGGCACACAGCAGAGCCAGGGACTCAAACCCTGAATACTGTGATGTGAATTTCCGTGCTTTGACCATGGCCTGCGTTTCCAGATTGGGGATTCCATGACTGCCCCACTCCAAGCGACCGTGGGTGGGCTCCTTCCCATCTCTGTGCCTCAGCTTGCTGGTTTGTAAATTGGGGGCCGTCTCGGAAGACCCCACTACTCTGATTCTGGGTCCTGCAGCCTCAGGCAGGAAACCATTTCCTCCTCCTCCTCCTCTCTCGGCTTAGAGGTCGTGGAAGGTGATGAAGGCTGGCGCCCCCGCAGTCCTGCAAAGGCCAACAGGGTCCAGTTACTTGGGCGGGGGGGTGGCGGAGTGCGGATAACGTCTGGGGGTCCTGATAGATGGACGGTCTGCTCCTGCCAGCCGGCGAAGGAGCATGCTGAGAATTCTGTTCCCCAGATCTCATTAAGCCCTGAGACTTAAATAACTTGCTGACTGGTTCCCTGGAGAGGCTGAGGGGAGAGCTTCTGCCCTGGGGAGATGGGGGGTCACAGGGCAGCACCCCAACATGGAAGAAAACGGCTCCTTTTCCAGGTCCAGGTGGGAGCAGATGAACGCTGGTTCTGGGTCACCCCCCACCAAAAGTAACAGAGGGCCCAGCCTGGGGTTCGGGCTCCCGGCCCCTCTCTGCAGGCCAGAGGTGGAGGGGGGTGCTGTTGGGCACTCTGGCCTTAGGCCCCTCCGCCCCCTGCCACCTTCTGCCAGCTCTGTAGAAGGGAGTGCTTAATTACCCAGTCACTCTATCCCTGCTTGGCCAGGCAGTTAAGCCCAAACATCTGGCCCCAGGGCCCACGGCCAGAATGGGTGGCCAGCCCCCGCCCAGTGCTGGCCCTGGCTCTGGACACCTCCCACGGGACAGCTGAGCTCGATCCTCTGCCTGCCAGCTTGCAACTAGCCCAAAACAGTAGCTGCATAGGCCCAGCAAGCTCAATTGACGCAGAAAAAAACATTTGATGAAATTCAACAGCCATTATGGTACACACACACACACACACACACACACACACACAGAACAAAGTTGGAGCAGAGAGGACTTCCTTCATCAGATAAGGGGTACGAAGGAAGACACGTATCTTTGATTTTCCCTGGGCAATGGATGTGATCTCCTATGAGCGCTGACACAGGAGGCCCCGAAGAACGCAGCAGGTAAGCGGTTTGCGTGAGTGAGAGCTGGGCCCGATGCTGGATCCATACTCTAAAGTCATCTCACATTCCTTGCACCTCAAAATGTGACCCACGGGCCTGCAGCATTGGCCTCATGTGGAAGCTGTTTACAAACACGGAATCTCATGCTCTGCCTACAGCCACCAAAGCAAATTCTGCCTTTTTTTTTCTTAACTTTTTTTTTTTTTGAGACAAAGTCTGGCTCTGTCGCCCAGGCTGCAGTGCAGTGGTGCGATCTCAGCTCACTACAACCTCCCCCTCCCAGGTTCAAGTGATTCTCCTGCCTCAGACTCCCGAGTAGCTGGGATTACAGGCGTACACCACCATGCCCGGCTAATTTTTGTTTTTGTTTTTGTTTTCTTTTTTTTGAGATGGAGTCTCGCTCTGTTGCCCAGGCTGGAGTGCAGTGGCGCGATCTCGGCTCACTGCAAGCTCCGCCTCCCGGGTTCACGCCATTCTCCTGCCTCAGCCTCCGGAGTAGCAGGGACTACAGGTGCCTGCCACCACGCCCGGCTAATTTTTTGTATTTTTTTAGTAGAGACGGGGTTTCACCATGTTGACCAGGCTGATCTTGAACTCCTGACCTCAAATGATCCACCCACCTCCACCTCCCAAAGTGCTGGGATTACAGGTGTGAGCCACCACGCCTGGCCTTCTTCTTTTCTTTTGTTTTGTTTTTGAGACAGGGTCTCACTATGTTGCCCAGCCTGGAGTGCAGTGGTATAATCACAGCTGACTGCAGGCTTGACCTCCTGGGCTCAAGCGATCCTCCCACCTCAGCCTCCTGAGTAGCTGGGACTACAGATGCACACCACCACACCCGGCTACTTTTTGTAATTTTGTAGAGATGGGGTTTCACCATGTTGGCTAGGCTGGTCTCAAATTCCCCACCTCAGGTGATCTGCCTGCCTCGGCTTCCCAAGGTCCTGGGATTACAGGCATAAGCCACAGCCCCAGCCCATATGGTAGACTATTCAGTGTACAATAGCATCATGTCTAAAAAAAAGTATTTAATCTGGGCATGGTGGCACGTGCCTGTAATCCCAGATACTTGGGAGGCTGAGGCAGGAGAATCGCTTGAACCCAGGAGGCAGAGGTTGCAGTGAGCCGAGCTCATGCCATTGCACTCCAGCCTGTGTGACAGGGCGAGACTCTATCTAGAAAAGAAAGAGGTATTTAATTACATACTTTAATTAAAAATACTTTATTGCTAAACATGCTAATGACCACCGGAGTCTTCAGCGAGTCATAGTCGTTTTGCTGGTGGAGGATCTTGCCTCGACGTTGATGGCTGCTGACTGATCAGAGTGATGGTTACTGAAGCCTGGGGAGGCTGTGGCAATGTCTTAAAATAAGACAGTAATGAAGTTTGCTGCGTCAATTGACTCTTTCTTTCATGAAAGATTTCTCTGTAGCATGCAATGCTATTTGATAGTATTTACTCCACAGTAAAAATTTCTTTCAAAATTGGAGTAAGGTTGGGCATAGTGGCTCACGCCTGTAATCCCAGCATTTTGGGAGGCTGAGGCAGGAGGATTACTTGAGCCCAGGAGTTTGAGACCAGTCTGGGCAACATAGAAAGACCCTGTCTGTACGAAGAAAATAAAAATTAGCCGGCCGGGCGCGGTGGCTCACGCCTGTAATCCCAGCACTTTGGGAGGCCGAGGTGGGTGGATCACGAGGTCAGGAGATCGAGACCATCCTGGTTAACGCGGTGAAACCCCGTCTCTACTAAAAATACAACAAAATTAGTCAGGCGTGGTGGCAGGTGTCTGTAGTCCCAGCTACTCGGGAGGCTGAGGCAGGAGAATGGCGTGAACCCAGAAGGTGGAGCTCGCAGTGAGCCGACATCACACCACTGCACTCCAGCCTGGGTGACAGAGCGAGACTTCGTCTAACAACAACAACAAAAAAATTAACCAGGTGTGGTGGTGTGCACCTGTAGTCCCACCTACTTGGGAAGCTGAGATGGAAGGATCACTTAGCCCAGGAGATGGAGGCAGCAGTGAGCTATGATTGTGCCACTGCACTCCAGCCTGGGTGACAGCGAGACCCTGACTCTAAAAAATTTTTAAAAATTGAGTTAATCTTCTCCAACCCGGCTGCTACTTTATTAACTAAGTTTATTAACATTCTAAATCATTTATTGTCGTTTCAACAACATTCACGGTATCTTCACCAGAAGTACTTTCCATCTCAAGAAACCACTTTTTTTGGTGCTCATTCGTAAGAAGGAACTCGTCTGTTCAAGTGTTATCATGAGATGGCAGCAATTTAATCACATCTTCAGGCTCCGCTTCTAATTCTAGTTTCATTGCTATTTGTACCACATCCGCGGTGACTTCCTCCACTGAAGTCTTGAACCCCTCAAAGTCATCCATAAGGGTTGAAATCAACTTCTTCCAAACTCCTGTTAATGTTGACATGTTGACTTCCTTCTCTGAGTCACGAATGTCCTTAGTGACATCTAGAATGGTGAATCCTTTCCAGGAGGTTTTCAATTGACTTTGTCCAGGTCCATCAGAGGAATCACTATATATGACAGCTATAGCCTTACAAAATGTATTTCTTAAATAATGATACTTGAAAGCAAAATTACTAAGGCCAGGTACGGTGGCTCACACCTGTAATACCAGCACTTTGGGAGGCCGAGGAAGGAGGATCACTTGACGTCAGGAGTTTGAGACCAGCCTGGCCAACATGGTGAAACCCTGTCTCTACTAAAAATGCAAAAATTAGCCAGGCGTGGTAGCGGGCGCCTGTAGTCCCAGTTACTCTGGAGGCTGAGGCAGGAGAATCACTTGAACCCGGGAGGCAGAGGTTGAAGTGAGCCGAGATCGTGCCACTGCACTCCAGCCGGGGTGATGAAAACAAAACTCTGTCTCAAAAAACAAACAAACAAAAAACAAAAACAAAACAAAACAAGAAAGAAAGAAAGAAGAAAAAAAGATAATACAAACTCTCAATAAACTAGTTGCCCAGGCTAGTCTCAAACTCCTGGCCTCAAGTGATCTTCCCACCTCAGCCTCCCAAAGTGCTGGGATTCAAGGCGTGAGCCACCGCGCCCGCCCATGCTTTTATATTCTTTCACACACGTGCATGCTTTCTCATACAGTGTCTTGATCTCTCACACATAGTCTCACAATCTCACACTCATCCTTACACTCACATCTACACCTGTACTCAATCTGAAACATTTATGTTCACCCCCACACATACAGCTCGCTCACGCTCACAAGCTTACTCCCTCATGCTCACACACTCACAATCACCCGCACACACACCCTCACCCCCACCCGCCCACTCACCCACACCCCCGTGCCCCCAAGCCCCTCCTCCCGCTGAGCACGGCAGGACATCCCTGCAGGTTAACAGCAGGGACCATGTGCAGGAACCCAGCCGGGTTCGACTCCAGGCTTTGCCCCCCGGCCCGGTGTGTGGGCGCGGCGGGAACCTGGCTGCCCCGTGCGTGAGATGGGCAGAGCCCAGGGACCCCCGCCACCATCTTGGGGACAGGTCGGGCAGCAGACGTGGCCTCTGAGATCCCTGGTTGGGGTTCAGCCTCTGGCCAGCACTAAGCATTACTTAATTAGTGTCGTCCCTGCCTGCCTGCCGGGGTCAGGCCATTCCTGGGAAGTTTATGTCCTCCCCTGTGCTTCACCCATGACAGGCTGGTCATTATCACCTTCCAGATAATCCTCAGCTGCCGCCAGCAATCAACACCTCATGCCCCCCTGCCCCCTGCCCAGTCTCCACTCCCACCCAGCATGCCGCATCCCAGCCACGTCCAGCTTTTTGGGACACATTCTTGGCCTAACAGCTCAGGCTATTTCAGATTCACAGATAAAGGGGCAGGAAGTCTTGATATATTCCACCCCCACCCCCCACGCCCCGCGTTGTTGACTCCCCTCTTCTCCCCAATGATCCCTACTCCAGGAAGCTCACCCGGATTGTCCAGGTCAGAGGCCCCAACGCTATGGCTTGAACCTGGATTCGAAGGCTCCTTGGGGTCACTCCACAGGAGCACACCTGCTGTCAGCCCCGCTCCAGGCAACACCTCGGTGGCCACAGCAGGCGCCCTGAGGGGTATGCAGGGGCCAGGGAGTGCGTGACACACGATCCAGCTCCGAGTTGTAGCCTTGCTCTGGGCCTGAGGCCAAGGAGGGCGCGGAGAGGAAGAGACAGTGTTTGCAAACAGGGCAGCTGCCAAGCAGGGGCGGGGGAGAGAGGAGGAAGGTGCGAAGGAGAGAGGGCGCAGGCGGCGCCCGCCGGCGGCGCCTGCGTGACCTTCCCACCCTGGCTACACATTGACAGGCATATGCGCACACACACACGGATCCGATGTCCACACATAGCGAGTCACATTCACTCCCCATACACACAAGTACGTCAGCACACACAAGCTCGGATGCTCATGCAGACACAACAGGCACAAAGCTGTATTGTCATCCACGTGCAGTGAGACAACGCCATCCTCCCTCCTTTCCATGCATATGCACTCACACACGTGCACACACATGCTCTCACATGCACACTCACACTGGCGTACACACTCATGCTCACCCACGAATTTACATGTGCACACATGTGCACACTCATACATGCACACACATTTACACTTGCGCACACATGCACACACATACTCGTGGACACACATGAACATTCACTGGCACACACACTCATGGTCACGTATGACATTCACACTTGCACACATGTGCACACTTGTACTCACATGCATATGCATACACTCAATCGCACACACACACTCATGCACACGACATTCACACTTGAACATATGTGCACACTTGTACTCACGCACGCACATACACACTTGCACACACATCCACACTTACACACATGTGCACACTCACGCACACACGCATGCACACTCATGGACACACATGCACACTCACACTGGCACACATACTCATGCTCACACATGACACACTTGCACACATTTGCACACACATGCACACGCTCACAATTGCACACACATTCACACTTGCACAATATGCACACTCCATGCATGCACACTCACACTCACAGACACACGTGCACACTCACTGGTGCACACATACTCATGCTAACGACATTCACACTTGCACACATGTGCACACTCTCATATGCACACGCATACACTCACATGCACACTCACACTCATGCACACATGCATATAGAGTTCCTTGATGGAAGCTTTGAGGACCATATCTTTCATTCCATTGTTAGCACACAAACTTTGGTTTGGTAAAGGAAAGGGATTCTTAGAAGCAGGTGGCTCACTCCCTCCTGCCCACAGCTCTGCCATCAGGACCCCCTGCAGGACAGCAGGGAGGCTCAGGCAGCTCATCCTCACCCCTCTGTCTCTCTCTCTCCCTTCCTCTCTGTCTCTTTTCTCTGTCTGTGTCTCTCTTCCTGTGTTTGTCTCTCTCCATCTCTGTTTCTCTCTCTGTCTCTGTCTCTGTTTCTCTTTCTCTCTATCTCTGTATGTGTCTGTGTCTCTCTCTCTCTCTTCCTCCACCTGTTTCTTTTTCTGTGTGTCTGTTTCTCTATCTGCATCTCTCCTTCTTTTTCTCTCCCCCGTCTCTGTTTCTCTGTGTGTGTCTCTGTCTCTCTCCATCTCTCCCTGCTCTCTGTTTCTCTGTGTCTCTGTCTCTCTACCTCTGCACCCCCCTCCCTCTTCCACACGTCCTCTGATGCACACTCCCCTTCTCGTTCCCGAGCAGACAGACTCGCAGCAGCACTGGGATCTGAGTGCCAGATGGAGTTTATTTGCAGAGTGGCTGGGGCGAGAGAAGGCAAAACACATCACAGAGAGGGTGGTGCCAGGTGGGAGGGAGACCCGGCCGGAGAGAAGGAGAGAGGACGGCGGGAGGACAGGGACGGAGGGGAGGCTGCGCCACACCAGACAGGCTAATTTATTTAACAGACATTTCCTGACCCCTGCTGCAGGCCATCGCTGAGTACATGGGGTCTGTCAGCAGAAGGAAGGCGGCAAAGACCCCCGACTCCAGGAGCTCACAAAATAACCACAAAAAAATAAGCCATGCAGGTAGAAGAGGATACACGTCCTAGAGCAACAGTAGAGTGAGGGGATGAGGAGGCAGACAGTAAGCATTTACAACGCGCAGCTGTAATCCCAGCACTGCGGGAGGCCGAGGTGGGAGACTCGCTCGAGGCCAGGAATTTGAGACTAGCCTGAGCAACATAGCAAGACCCGCCCCCAACCATCTCTTTAAAAAGTTAAAAATTAGCCTAGCGTGGTGGCGCATGCCTGTAGTCCCAGCTACTCAGGAGGCTGAGGCAGGAAGATGGCTTGAGCTGTGGATTTTGAGACTGCAGTGAGCAGAGATAGCACCACTGCACTCCAGCCTGGGAGACAGAGCGAGACCCTGTCTCAAAAAAAATAAAAATGCAGGGGGTGAGGGAATGAGCCTAAAGTGTCCTGAGCAAAGAGCAAGTGCAGAGGTCCTGGGGAAGGTGGCGGCAGCTCCCGAGAGCCACGCGGAGGTCTGAGACCCTGGGGAAGGTGGCGGCAGGTATGGAGGGACATGCAGAGGTCTGAGGCCCTCATGGACCAAGGGAGGAATGCAGCCTGCAGAGAGGAGAGAGGAGGAGGACGCAGAGGGGAATCCCAAGCCCCATGGATGTAAACACACTGAGGAGAAACCAAAAGCCGTCGGCCTTGGAGGCCTCGGGTGGGGCGGCTTCCCTTTCTGCATCCCCCGGGGCCTCCTCACTGCCCAGCCTCCTCTTCCGCCGCTCCCACTGCCTCAGCCTCGCCCTCCCGCCGCCTCCAGGGGCGCCCCAGGTGCTCCCTGATGGAGATCACAGCGCTCCTCCTTCGGGGGTGAGGGTCCAGCAGCCCCCACAGAAGCGCGTCGGCCGCGGGGGCCAGGCCGAACCAGGGCTGAGGGCGGTCCCGGGGCTGGCCCGACGCCTGCCAGATGAGGAAGTCCTCGTAGAAGGGGTCGGCCTCGGCCAAGGGCCGGTCCCAGGGGAAGTAGCCGGTGAGGAGGCAGAAGAGCAGGACGCCCAGCGCCCAGGCGTCCAGGGCGGGCTGAATGGGCAGGCCCTCGGGGAGCGGCGGGGGCGCGCAGAGCTCGGGGGCCGTGTAGGGGATGGGCGGCCCGGCCAGGCGCAGCAGCGTCCCGCGGGGCCTCGTGTGGCCGAAGTCGGTCAGCTTGAAGCGCCGGCAGTCCGGGTCGCACACCAGGACGTTCTCCGGCTTCAGGTCCCGGTACACCAGGCCGCGGGCGTGGATGTACTCCAGGGCGGAGGCCAGCTGGGCGGCGCAGCGGTGCACCGCGGGCTGCGGGAGGCCCACCTGCGGGGAGAGGGGTCAGGGCCCAGTGCCCCGGGGCCACGGAAGGCAACCGAGACCGCGGGGCCTCTCCTCCGCCCGGGAAGCAGGCCCAGGACACTGAGGCCGGTAAGGAAGACGGTGAATAGTTGGCCCTGTGAGGCCTAGTGTGACCTGTGAGGCCTGTGGGTTTAGGGGCCTAGGGTGACCCCATAAGGCCTAGTGTGACCCTATGGGGCCTGTGGGTTTAGTGTGGCCTAGTGTGACCTGTGAGGCCTGTGGGTTTAGGGGCCTAGGGTGACCTGTGAGGCCTGCGGGTTTAGTGTGACCTAGGGTGACCTGTGAGGCCTGCGGGTTTAGGAGGCCTAGGGTGACCCCATAAGGCCTAGTGTGACCTGTGAGGCCTGTGGGTTTAGGGGCCTAGGGTGACCTGTGAGGCCTGCGGGTTTAGTGTGGCCTAGGGTGACCCTGTGAGGCCTAGTGTGACCCTATGGGGCCTGTGGGTTTAGTGGGGCCTAGGGTGACCCTGTAAGGCCTGCGGGTTTAGTGTGGCCTAGTGTGACCTGTGAGGCCTGTGGGTTTAGTGTGGCCTAGTGTGACCTGTGAGGCCTGCGGGTTTAGGAGGCCTAGGGTGACCCCATAAGGCCTAGTGTGACCTGTGAGGCCTGTGGGTTTAGGGGCCTAGGGTGACCTGTGAGGCCTGCGGGTTTAGTGTGGCCTAGGGTGACCCTGTGAGGCCTAGTGTGACCCTATGGGGCCTGTGGGTTTAGTGGGGCCTAGGGTGACCCTGTAAGGCCTAGTGTGACCTGTGAGGCCTGTGGGTTTAGTGTGGCCTAGTGTGACCTGTGAGGCCTGTGGGTTTAGTGTGGCCTAGTGTGACCTGTGAGGCCTGTGGGTTTAGTGTGGCCTAGTGTGACCTGTGAGGCCTGTGGGTTTAGTGTGACCTAGTGTGACCTGTGAGGCCTGTGGGTTTAGTGTGGCCTAGGGTGACCCTGTGAGACCTAGTGTGACCTGTGAGGCCTGTGGGTTTAGTGGGGCCTGGGGTGACCCTGTGAGGCCTAGTGTGACCTGTGAGGCCTGCGGGTTTAGTGGGGTCTGGGGTGACCCTGTAGGACCTGTAGGTTAAGCGGGGCCTAGGGTGACCCTGTAGGGCCTGTGACTTGATTGGGGTCCAGTGTGACCTGGGGCTGCCTGGTGGTGAGTCTCCATGGTGTATTGCGTGAGTTCTGTGATGTCTATGAACTCCAAAGAGGCCTAACAACTCCACGAGTCCTGTGGGCCCCACGAGGGGCCTCCGGGGGGTAGGGGAGGCCCAGGGAGGCCCAACGCAGTGGCTGTGGCTCCTGCGGCCCAGGCTGCTCAGGACATTCCTGGGAGGCCGCTGAGGCACTCGGAGGCGGCTTGGGGTCTGCCTACGCACCTTGGGCTGGATGAAGGCCATGAGGTCCCCGTGCAGGACGGGCTCCGTCAGGAAGCTGTAGGAGTGTGCCGACTCGATGCCAATGCCGTAGGCCGTCACGATGGCTGAGTGCGCGCCCAGCGAGAGCCCCACACAGAACTCGTACAGGAAGCCACGGAGGGACGTGCGGGGTTTCGGGAGCTGCTTCAGTGCCAGGGGTGTGCCTGGGGAAGCAGGGACAGGTATGGGAGGCGTGCAGCAGCCAAGGGCCACCTGGGCCAGCTGCTGTGTTCCCCTGTGGTACCCCCGATGGCCCCTCAGCTTGGACTCTTTCCCATAGACCATCTCCACCTCCTCCAACTCCCACCTCCCTCCCGAGCCCATCCTAACAGCATGGCCACCCAAGCATCACCAGTGGTACCAATAGTTATAGCACGCTGGGGACCAGCTGGGGGCTCAGGCCTGCGATCCCAGTGCTTTCGGAGACCGAGGCAGGAGGATCCGTTGAGGCCAGGAGTTTGAGACCAGCTCGGACAACACAGTGAGACCCTACCTCTAAAAAAAGTTTTAAAAAGGCCGGGCACTGTGGCTCACGCCTGTAATCCCAGTACTTTGGGAGACCAAGGCGGGTGGATTGCTTGATGTCAGGAGTTCGAGACCAGCCTGGTCAATATGGTGAAACCTCTTCTCTACTAAAAACATAAAAATCTAGTTGGGTGTGGTGGCGCATGCCTGTAATCCCAGCCACTTGGCCGGCTGAGGCAGGAGAATTGCTTGAACCCAGGAGGCAGAGGTTGCAGTGAGCCGAGATTGCGCCACTGCACTCCAGCCTGGGGGACAGAGTGAAAAAAAAAATTAAAAAAATAATTAGCTGGGCATGGTGGCATCTGTAAAAAATTAAATAAAATAATAACAGTACGTGGTGAATTTCTACCTTGCTTTCTTACAAGCCTATAGCCATGGAGATGGAGGGATACCATGAAATTTCTCCAATGACCTCGTTTGGCTTCTCATGACAGCAAACTCGTGTTTGAGGCAAAAAGGTATTTTTGAGACACCTGGGGAAAAGGTAACCCACACTGGGTAAGAAAGCCAATTAGGAATTGTGGATTTTGTCACGTGTGGAAACGACTTCCTAGAAGCTAAACTCCCCGAAGGAACTTCTGATGTCTTCCTTTTTTTTTTTTGAGATGCAGTTTCACACTTGTTGTCCAGACTGGAGTGCAGTGGCATCATCTCGGCTCACTGCAACCTCTGCCTCCCGGGTTCAAGCGATTCTCCTGCCTCAGCCTCCCGAGTAGCTGGGATTACGGGCACCTGCCACCATACCCAGCTAATTTTTGTATTTTTAGTACAGATGGGGTTTCACCATGTTGGTCAGGCTAGTCTTGAACTCCTGGCCTCAGGTGATGACCCACCTCAGCCTCCTGAAGCATTGGGATTACAGGTGTGAGCCACTACACCCGCCCTTTTTTTTTTTTTTTTTTTTTTTTTTTAAAGACAGGGTCTTTCTCTGTCGTCCAGGCTGGAGTGCGGCAGCACAATCATGGCTCACTGCAACCTCCGCCTCCCAGGCTCAAGCGATTCTCCTGTCCAAGCTCCCTGAGTAGCTGGGACTACAGTTGTGCACCACCATGGGGCTAATTGCACACCAAGCTGATTTTTTTTCCCTGACACCAGAAATTCCTGCTAACTGGCTAAGTTTTTTAAAAAAAATTTGTAGAGACAGTCTCGCTATGTTGCCCAGGCTGGTCTCAAACTCCTAGGCTCTAAGCAATCCTCCTGCCTTGGCCTCCCAAAGTGCTGGGATTACAGGTGTGAGCCACCATGCCCGGCTTGGTTTCTTTGATTTCTGAGCCATCAGCTGCCAGGGTGCAACCTTCCCCATCACAAGGCCGTGTGTAACTGGGATAAATTCTCTCCTTATCGGCCCAGCGCAGTGGCTGATGCCTATAATCCCAGCACTTTGGGAAGCCAAGGTGGGCGGATCACTTGAGGTCAGGAGTTCGAGATCAGCCTGGCAAACATGGCGAAACCCCATCTCTACTAAAAAATACAAAAATTAGCCAGTGTGGTTGCACATGCCTGTAATCCCAGCTACTCGGAAGGCTGAGGCAGGAGAATCGCTTGAACCCAGGAGGCGGAGGTTGTAGCGAGCCAAGATTGTACCACTCCACTCACTGCAGCCTGGGTGACAGAGCAAGACTCCATCTTCAAAAAAGAAAAAAAAAAAAAAAGAAAGGCCGAGTGCAGTGGCTCACACCTGTAATCCCAGCACTTTGGGAGGCCCAGGTGGGTGGATCACTTGAGGTCAGGAGTTCAAGACCAGCGTGGCCAAAATGGTGAAATCCCATCTCTAGTAAAAATACAAAAATCAGCCAGGTGTGGTGGTGCATGCCTTGCCTGTAGTCCCAGCTATTCGGGAGGCTGAGGCAGGAGGATTGCTTGAACCCGGGAGGTGTAGGTTGCAGTGAGCCAAGATTGTGCCACTGTACTCCAGCCTGGGTGACAGAGTGAGACTCTGTCTCAAAAAAAAAAAAGAAAAAGTTCCTTCCTTATCAAAAACACCAGCCATCCCCGCCCACTCCGCAGCCAGATGCAGTGGGGTCTCTTCCGCGTGTTCACAGCGCTCCTGATCACTGCCGCCATGGCCACGCCACCCGGTGTTGGCGATCCCTGCCCATCTATGCTCCCCACGGTGCCCTGAGCTTCTTAACGACAGTGACATGCTCAGGGCCCCAGCATCATGCAGCCCAGGGGCAGGTGTGCTGGAGGCCTCCAGATACAGGTTCAGTGAAACGGCCATGGAGGGGCCTCATTGGCAATCCCCCGCCTGTTACTGCTCATGCCTCCGGCTTTGTGAGCACCCAGGGCTGGATCTCTGCCTGTGCAGCTCTTCCTGAGGTGTGCTGTTGTGTGGCTGTGTTATTGCCCTCTGTGTTATTACTGAATTGTGTATCCCCAAAACTCGTATGTGGGAGTCCTAACCCCCCCATTGCTGCATGTGGCTGTATTTGGAGATGGGGTCTTTAAAGAGGTAAAATGAGGTCACTAGAGTGGGCAGGCCCTCATCCAATGTGACTGGTGTCCTTATAAGAAGAGGAGATCAGGACACAGACACACACAGAGGGACGACCATGTGAGGACACAGGGAGAAGACGGCCAAATGCAAGCCAAGGAGAGAGGCCTCAGGAGAACCAACCCTGCTGACATCTTGATCTCGGCCTTCCAGCCTCCAAAGCTGTGAGGAAACAGAGCTCTGTTGTTGGCCAGGCACGGTGGTGCACACCTGTAATCCCAGCACTTTGGGAGGCTGAGGCAGGAGGACCACTTGAGGCCAGTTTGAGACCAGCCTGGGCAACACAGTGAGACCCCATCTTAAAAAAAAATTTAAAAATTAGCCGGGCATGGTGGCATGCGCCTGTAGTCTCAGCTACTTGCAGAGCTGAGGTGGGAGGATCCCTTGAGCCCAGGAGGTCAAAGCTGCAGTGAGCTATGATTGTGCCACTGCACTCCAGCCTGGACAACAGCGAGACCCTGTCTCAAAAAAAGAAAAGAAAAGAAAAGAAAAAAGGCCAGGCACAGTGGCTCACACCTGTAATCCCAGCATTTTGGGAGGCTGAGGCAGGAGGATCACTTGAAATAAGGAGTTCAAGACTAGCCTGGCTAACATGGTGAAACCCCGTCTCTACTAAAAATACAAAAATGAGCCGGGCATGGTGGCATGCACCTGTAATCCCAGCTACTCGGGGGGCTGAGGCACAAGAATCACTTGAACTTGGAAAGCGGAGGTTGCAGTGAGCTGAGATTGTGCTACTGCACTCCAGCCTGGGCAACAGAGCGAGACTCCATTTCAAAAAAAAAAAGAAAAAAGTCAAAAGTTCTGTTGTGGAAGCGCCTGCCTTTGTTATGGCAGCCCCAGCAGATGAATGCACACTTTTTCTGCATTCATGCTAGGAGATTTTTGAAGGCAGAGACTGGCTCTGGTTCAATTCTGGGTCCACTGCCCGCCCAACCCCCCCAGCACAGGGCTGGCCTCAGAAGGCGTGCCCTGAACTGACTGACCTCAGGTTGCCTCCCTATTTTCCGTTTCATGGAAGGACACAGTGCTTGGCAGAAAGGCCCAGGGTAGTGGGGAGCTGTCCTGCGCACCCACTGTGTGCCGGCCTTGCTAAGTGCTTAGCAGACAGCCTCACTCTGCATCATCCCATGGTGACCACTACAGCCGCCACAGGAGGCTCCTGAGCTGGGAGCTCTGTCTTACCCAGCATTATACACCCCCAGCAACTAGAGCAATCCACATTCACTCAGAGGATCCACCATTCTTCCAAGTAGAAATCATCACCCACATTTTTCAAAGGAGGAAGCTGAGACTCAGAGAGGGCAAGGGAGTTCCTCAAAACACACAGTTTTTGGCAGGGCACCGTGGCTCATGCCTGTAATCCCAGCAATTTGGGAGGCTGAGGCAGGCGGATCACTGGAGGCCAGGAGTACAAGACCACCCTGGCCAACAGAGCGAAACCTCATCTCTACTAAAAAAGAAAAATACACACACACACAAATGTAGCTGGGTGTGGTAGTGCATGCCTACAGTTCTAGCTACATGGGAGGCTGAGGCAGGAGGATCACTTGAACCTGGGAGGTGGAAGTTGCAGTGAGATTGCGCCACTGCACTCCAGCCTGGGCGACAGAGCCAGACTGTCTCAAAAACAACCAACCAACCAAAAGAACAAAAAACAAAAAACACACAGCTTTGGAGGGCAGAGGTAAGACTTGATTCAGGCCTGCCAGCCTCCCAGCCTGGGCTACCCCAGGCCCGTGCCCCGCCCCCAGCTGAACCCTGCCACCTCTGGCCCCACAGCCTCGTACCTTTCTGACGATGGGTGACCAGAAGGACGCGGCCATAGCGACCCTGGCCCAGGGGACGCACTTCCTCGTAGAGCTCGTCCACCTCGGCTCGGACCAGGGTCTGAGCACTCAGCGTCATCATGTCCTCCAGCGCGCGGGCAGCCTCCTGGCCGTGCTGCAGCTCCTCTAACGTCAGGCCGCCCAGACCCTCCTCCTCGCTGTCCTCCGAAGCCCCTGCCTCCGCCGGCCCTGCCTCAGACTGTTTGCCGGGCATCTCTGCGAGAACAGAGAGGGGTGCCCAGGCTCAGGTCCCAGGCCCAAGGGAGGAGGGGACTGGGGGCTGGACCCCTGGGTCTGAGGGAGGAGGGGCCGGGGGTCTGGACTCCTGGGTCTGAGGGAGGAGGGGCTGGGGGCCAGGACTCCTGGGTCTGAGGGAGGAGAGGCTGGGGGTCTGGACTCCTGGGTCTGAAGGAGGAGGGGCCGGGGGCCAGGACTCCTGGGTCTGAGGGAGGAGGGGCCGGGGGTCTGGACTCCTGGGTCTGAGGGAGGAGGGGCCGGGGGTCTGGACTCCTGGGTCTGAGGGAGGAGGGGCCGGGGGTCTGGACTCCTGGGTCTGAGGGAGGAGGGGCCGGGGGCCTGGACTCCTGGGTCTGAGGGAGGAGGGGCCGGGGGCCTGGACTCCTGGGTCTGAGGGAGGAGGGGCCGGGGGTCTGGACTCCTGGGTCTGAGGGAGGAGGGGCCGGGGGCCAGGACTCCTGGGTCTGAGGGAGGAGGGGCCGGGGGTCTGGACTCCTGGGTCTGAGGGAGGAGGGGCCGGGGGTCTGGACTCCTGGGTCTGAGGGAGGAGGGGCCGGGGGTCTGGACTCCTGGGTCTGAGGGAGGAGGGGCCGGGGGTCTGGACTCCTGGGCCTGAGGGAGGAGGGGCTGGGGTCTGGACTCCTGGGTCTGAGGGAGGAGGGGCTGGGGGTCTGGACTCCTGGGTCTGAGGGAGGAGGGGCCGGGGGCCAGGACTCCTGGGTCTGAGGGAGGAGGGGCTGGGGGCTCATCGCGCTTCTCATTGTGACTCAGTCTCCCTCTTGGTGAGAGGTGGGGAGACAAGTCTGGTGTGAGTTCAAGCCCCAGGTCACAGATGTCCCTGCCCCCACATCCCTGCGTGCCGCGGCCGCCACCCGCCACCCGCCACCCTGAGGTTGAAAGATGAACCAGATAACTGAGACTCCCCCATCTTGTTTCCAAAGCAAACAGACTTGGGCCCTGGGGGTGGATGAGTAGACTCTGTCTCCTGAGAACAAACAGGTGCTCTTGGGCTCAGGGCTGGGAGGACGGGCTGTGCAGAGGGCCTGGGACGCCTGGGTCCTGCATGGGACCGAGCACTTGGGATCAGTCCCCAAGCTCCTGACAGGCCTGGGGTCCCACTTTCACAGCCCAGCCACCTCCCTCAGACCCAGCCCCCCAGCCCCTCCTCCGCCAGACCCAGGGGTCCAGGCCCCCAGCCCACCTCTCTCCCGGAACCTCATACAATTCACACAACTGGGGACCCCCTGATTCTGTTTCCCTCACCCTCCACCGCTCTACAGCCTCCAGGTGCAGCCCAGGCTCCCCTGAGGGACCGAGGACTCGGGCCACCTGGTACAGTCACCCTCAGGTGCTGCCCACCTCAGGCCAGGGCACCTTGCCCACCTCCCAACCTGGGCTCAGACCTCCAGACCTCACCTCCTCCAAGGCCCTCCTGACCCTTCGGCCGCCGGCTGTGGTCAGTGCCCGGCACTTAGGGCCCATGCCAGCAGAGGCCTGCCTAGGAGCAAGACCCCGCCCCGACTTTGGGGGTCGTAAGGCCCCGCCCCTGGGCCCGCCCCTTCTGCCCCCACTGGGAGCAGAGCGACATCGTGCGATGACTCCTGGAACTGGCTGTGGTCAGGTGAATACCCTGACCCAAGAGTTGAGCCCTCCTCCTTCAGACCCAGGAGTCCAGGCCCCAGCCCCTCCTCCTCCCTCAGACTCAGGAGTCCAGGCCCCCAGCGCCTCCTCCCTCAGACCCAGGAATCCAGTCCCCCAGTGCCTCCTCCCTCAGACCCAGGAGTCCAGGCCCCAGCCCCTCCTCCCTCAGACCCAGGAGTCCAGGCCCCCAGCTCTTCTTCCCTCAGACCCAGGAATCCAGGCCCCCAGCTTTCCCTCCCTCAGACCCAGGAATCCAGTCCCCCAGTGCCTCCTCCCTCAGACCCAGGAGTCTAGGCCCCAGCCCCTCCTCCCTCAGACCCAGGAGTCCAGGCCCCAGTCCCTCCTCCCTCAGACCCAGGAGTCCAGGCCCCAGTCCCTCCTCCCTCAGACCCAGGAGTCCAGACTCCCAGCCCCTCCTCCCTCAGACCCAGGAGTCCAGGCCCCAGTCCCTCCTCCCTCAGACCCAGGAGTCCAGGCCTCAGCCTCCCCCACCCATCTGAAGTTTTCCGGCAGAACTGAGGCCTCCCCACCCCCTCAAGGCCTCTCTTCCCAGTTGCTCCAGCACCTGCTTCCTGCCCCTCTGAGTCTGAGGTCATCCCACACTGCATCGTTCTGGAATCTCATTGTCTCATTCTTTCCCCAAACTAGACCCCAGCATCTGATCCCCTGGACACCCCTCTCCAAGCACTTGTGTCTGACCTGTCAATGGGGCATTGATGGGGCAGCTGGGTGGGGTCAAGGCAGGGGTGGGTTCCAGAAATGATTTCATTTTCTACACGGCACCCAGACTCCTGGGCCTGATGGAGGAGGGGGTTGAGGACCTGGACTCCTGGGTCTGAGGGAGGAGGGGGTTGAGGACCCGGACTCCTGGGCCTGAGGGTGGAGGGGGTTGAGGACCTGGACTCCTGGGTCTGAGGGAGGAGGGCCTGAGGGCTCCTGATTCCAAAGAGAGGAATAACAATAAAAATAGTTTGAAAGCACACAACAGGAATACAGGCCAGTGAGTGCCTCCCTGCTGTAAGCACAGGGAGATTAAGCCCCACTAGGAAGTCCCCAAGCCTTGGGCCACAGTGGGACTTCAGACCCCTGTTTTTTTCTGGGACGGTTGCACCCACCCTTCAGGGTTTTTTATTTCTTTTTTTTTTTTTTTTTTGCTTTTTGAGACGGAATCTCGCTCTGTCACCCAGGCTGGAGTGCAGTGACGTGATCTCGGCTCACTGCAACCTCCAACTCTCTGGTTCGAGTGATTCTCTTGCCTCAGCCTCCCGAGTAGCTGGAATTACAGGCATTTGCCACCACGCCTGGCTAATTTTTGTATGTTTTAGTAGAGACAGGGTTTCACCATGTTGGCCAGGATGGTCTTGATCTCCTGACCTGGTGATCCACCTGCCTCAGCCTCCCAAAGTGCTGGGATTACAGAGGTGAGCCACTGTGCCTGTGCTATTTTTATTTTTTTGAGACAGGGTCTTGCTCTGTTGCCCAGGCTGAGTGCAGTGGCCCAATCTCAGCTCACTGCAATCTCCACCTCCCAGGTTCAAGTGATTCTCATGCCTTGGCCTCCAGAGTAGCTGGGACTACAGGTGCCTGCCACCACTCCTGGATAATTCTTATATTTTTAGTAGAGACAGGGTTTTACCATGTTGGTCAGGCTGGCCTCGAACTCCTGACCTCAGGTGATCCACCCGCCTCAGCCTCCCAAAGTGCTGGGATTACAGCCATAAGCCACCGTGTCTGGCCCACCCTTCAGGTTTATACTGCCATGACTGATGTGAAGTCACTTCATTTTTTTAAATAAACTTTTTATTTTGGAATCATTTTAGGTTTATAAAATGGTTGCCAAGATCCTGCGGAGAGTTCCCATGCACCCTCCCCCAGCCTCCCCCGGTGTCGGCATCGCGATGCAAACCGTGAGACATTCGTCAAAACTACGAGGCTCACAGTTGGGCCAACACCAGACTGTTATTTCAGCAGCGCTTCCACGATGGATCGAGCCCAGGATGCCGTGTCCGTATGTAGTGAGCTCACTTCCCAGCCTGGAAGCATACCTTCCTGCTTAGGAAACACAGTTTCCAGTTCTGGACCCTCCGCTGGGTGCTGGGGTCTTGGATTTGGATCTAGTTCGTCCTCGTCCTGCAGGCGTGAACCTCCACAAGCCAGGCTCCGTGTCCTGTCTGGGAGGTGCCGTGGGACTGCGGGGCGCGGGCTGGCCTTGGTGAGGAAGGAGACCCATGGGTACCAGGCCTGGCTCTTAGGATTGACGGGTCTGAGAAAGGGGGATGGAGCTGGGACAATCACAGTCCATGGTGCTCTGTGGGAGCAGAACTGGGAAGGATCTAAATACGGAGAAGACCAGGTCCAGCCTGGACAGTCAGAAAGAGACACGGATTGTTCTAATACAAGTTCCCCAGGAGGCCAGAGAGGGCTGGGGGTGGGGGCCGCTTTCTGGAGCCATGGGACAGGGGGAAGATGCTCTCGGAGGCCACACAGTGCGCCAATGTCTGGCAGCAGCTGTGCGTGCATGCGTGTGTGTGTGCACGCATGTGCATATGCGTGTGCGTGTGCGCGTGTGTGTGCGTGTGTGCGCATGCACGTGTATGTGCGTGTGTGTGTGTGTGTTCTCACATGTGTAGATTTAGGTCCAGAACAGATGAGTGGCGCCCATGACATCACCCACAGCCCAGAGAAATGGGAGAGGTGGAGGGTGAGGTTTATATGGTGTCGGATCCTAAAGTTCAGATCTTGTGACATGGACAGCGGGAGCCACGGAAGGTCTTAGAGGAGAGGAGTGATCCCATCAGAACTCCATGATGGCCAGGCGTGGTGGCTCATGCCTGTCATCCCAGCACTTTGGGAGGCCAAGACGGGTGGATCATCTGAGGTCAGGAGTTCGAGACCAGCCTGGCCAACATGGTGAAACCCCACCTCTACTAAAAATACAAAATTAGCCAGGTGTGGTGGTGCGGGTGTAATCCCAGCTACTTGGGAGGTTGAAGCAGGAGAATCACTTGAACCTGGGAGGGGGAGGTTGCAGTGAGCCGAGATCGCACCACTGCACTCCAGCCTGGGTGACAGAGCGAGACTCCTCGAAAAAAGAAAAAGAAAAAGAGGTCCATGATGAGCATTCAGCATGTCCTCAGAGCACAGAAACACACAAGGCAGGGTGTGGGTGGTGATGGGGGACCAGTGCCTTCCTTCAAGAAGACACACTCTGGGTTGGGCGCGGTGGCTCACGCCTGTAATTCCAGCACTTTGGGAGGCTGAGGCGGGTGGATCACGAGGTCAGGAGATCGAGACAATCCTGGATAACAAGGTTAAATGCTGTCTCTACTAAAAATACAAAAAATTAGCTGGGCGTGGTGGCGGGTGCTTGTAGTCCCAGCTACTCGGGAGGCTGAGGCAGGAGAATGGCGTGAACCCGGGAGGCAGAGCTTGCAGTGAGCTGAGATGGCGCCACTGCACTCCAGCCTGGGTCACAGACCGAGATTCTGTCTAAAAAAAATAAAAATAAAAAAGAAGACACTCTGGACGGAGGGAAGAGGAAAGGTCCTTGAGGGAGGAAGGGCTGGGAGCCTGGATCCTGCGTCTGAGAGAGGAGGGGCAGGAGCTGGGCTCTTGGGTCCTCAGTTGGAAGAGGAATGCGCGTCCAAGCCCAGCGTTCCGTAGGGAGAGTGCAATGTGTTCCCTCTCTGTCCTCCCGGGTGCAGCTGTCTCTCCATCCAGGTGGCCCTGGGGGCTGGGGGAAGGGCCTCTGGCCCAGGCTCTGGCCACCTGTCTCCGTCACCTGGTCAGGGAGCTCCCCCATCTGTCCCCGTCCTCCCACCACTTTTGCCGTCATCACCCTCATCTGTCCACTCCTCCAGGCTTGAGCCTCCCTCCTCCCCGTCCTCATAGGACACGCCGCTCCCCAAAACCCCAGGTCCCTCTCTGTTCCCTTGCAACCCCCAGTCGTCCCCCAGGAAGTCCAGGACAGCCAGTGGGGGGCTCCTAGTCTCGGGATCCAGGTCGAGAAGCCCCTGGAGCAAGGCCAGGGCTGGGGGCGCAAACTGGTCCCAGGGTGGTGGTGGCTGAGGTGGCTGAGGCTTGGTGGTCACCCAGCCAGCGAAGGCCTCGAACTCAGGGTTGGGGGCCAGTGCCACGTCCCAAGGGAAACAGGCAGTGGCAGCACAGAAGAGAAGCACCCCCAGGCCCCAGGAGTCCACGGCTGGCCGCAGAGGCAGGGTGTCGGGCGGTAGCAGGAGGCAGAGCTCAGGCGGTGCCGTGGGCAGAGGCACTGGTGGGGCAGGGGTCGGGCTGCCCTCTGGCCGGGTCAGACCCAGGTCTCCCAGGGCCACACGGCTGCAGACCGGGTCGAAGACCAGCACGTTGTCAGGTTTGACATCTGCGTGGACCAGCCCCCGGCTGTGGAGGAAGTCCAGAGCTCCTGCCAGCTGGGCCACCACCCGCTTCACCAGCAGTTCTGGGAGGCCCTGAGGTCAAGAAGACAGGAGGAGGGTCAGAATGTCTTGGTTTTGTCTTTTTTATGTTGTCCTGGCTGGTCTCAAACTCCTGGCCTCAAGTGATCCTCCTGCCTTGGCCTCCCAAAGTGCTGGGATTATAGGCATGAGGCACTGCACCAGTTGGTTCCTTCTGAATAATTTTTGAAAGAGGCTCTAGATTCCTAAGTCCTAAAAGTTTGACTCTTGGGGTTTGAGAATCTAGAACCCCAGACTAGTGGCTACCTCCAGTGTTCCCACCACATGCTCCCAAAGACTTTCTCTCCATCATCCTCAACCTCAACCTGCAGCCATATCTGCACTCCTGTAGACCAACTCCCAGCTGGTCTCCCAGTTTTCCCCACTGGAACCCCAGTTAAAACCAGTAGCTCCTTCTTTTAGCTTCTTTCAAAGATTCTCCTAACTCAAACACTCAGGCCCACTGTGAACATTTCTTATATATCTTTTGTAAACTGACCATCCAGATCTTCTCCAGTGAGAACTCAAATTTCATTCTTAACCCTAATCTTAGTCTTATATGAGTCTAGACCCCATCTCTAACTCAGAGGCTTTTCTAAAATTCCCCAGTTTATTTCATCAATTGATTATCTATCCGTCTAGCCAGCCAGCTGGCCAGGCAGCAATTCATCCATGAAGCCATCTATTCTTCCAACAGTATTGAACAGTGTGTCCATCCAACATCCATTCCACCAACCAGTCAGCAATCCAATAAGTTATTCTGTTATTTAATATCCAACATTCATATATTCATCCTCCCTTGCTTCCTTTCACCCATCCACTCACCATCCATTAATCACCCATCCACCAATCCTTCCATCCACCCACCCACCCATCCACTCATCCATCCACCACTCACTCACCCACCAAACCTTTCATCCATCCATCCATCCATCCATCCACCCACCCACCAATCCTTCCTTCCATCCATCCATCCATCCGCCCACCAATCCTTTCATCCATCCATCCATGCATCCATCCACCCACCCATCCATCCACCAATTCTTCCATCCACCCACCCACCCATCCACTCAACCAATCCTTTCATCCACCCACCCACCTACCCATCCACTCATCCATCCATTCACTCACCCACAAAACCTTTCATCCATCCATCCACCCATCCATCCACCCACCAATCCTTCCTTCTATCGATCCATCCACCCATCCATCCATCCGTCCATCCACCCACCAATCCTTCCTTCCATCCATCCATCCACCCACCAATCCTTTCATCCATCCACCCACCCCTCCATCTACCCACCCACCCACCCATCCACCCACCCATCCATCCATCCATCCACCCACGGATCCTTCCATCCACCCACCCACCCATCCACTCAACCAATCCTTTCATCCACCCACCCACCCACCCACCCATCCACTCATCCATCCATCCACTCACCCACCAAACCTTTCATCCATCCATCCACTCACCTACCAAACCTTTCATCCATCCATCCATCCACCCACCAATCCTTTCATCCACCCATCCACCCACCCATCCATCCACCCACCCATCCATCCATCCACCCACCCATCCATCCATCCACCATCCATCCATCCACCCACCCATCCATCCACCCATGGATCCTTCCATCCACCCACCCACCCACTCATCCATCCATCCATCCACTCACCCACCAATCCTTTCATCCATCCATCCATCCATCCATCCACCCACCCATCCATCTACCAGTCCTTCCTTCCACCCATCTATTCACCCACCCATCTGTCCACTCACCCATCCTTCCATCCTTCTAATTCTCAATGAGACTCATTCCTCCACATGTACCTTCCTCATCCCCTTCCTTCTTTTATTCCTTCCATTTATCCCTAACTTTATCTCAAATCCAAAATCTATTCCTGAAACTATCCCTACCCCTAATCTCCAAACTCGAGAGACCCTAGAATATCATGGGTTCTGTCCTGACCTGGTCTCCTTTCTAGAAGAAACCCCATTACAGCCCATCTCCAACTCAGTCTATATACACATCCTCAACCGTCTCTGCTTCTCTCTGCAGCCCCATTCATGCTTTTCTCCATACTCACGATGAATCTATAATCAACTCTAAACTCAACCCACCCAACTCCACCCATGCCCACACCCTAACCTCAGAGTCAACTAAAATCCCAACCCTGTCTCCCTCCCCACCCCCTTCATTGACTCCAGTCCATCCTCAATCCCACCCCCAGCTCCCTGCCTTTCCACGATTGTGTTTGGGTGATTGGATGGATTAGGGTTGAGGTCAGGCATGGAACCTCGTTGAGAATTAGAAAGGGGGAGGTCATGTGGGGGCTCAGGGTGGAGATGGGTTGGGCGGGCCCTGATTTGGGGGTCAGAGTTGGAGATAGAGACGGGGCTTGGGACAGAGTTGGACCTGGGATAAGCGCTCCCAACCTTTGTCCCTCGTGGCCTCACCCTTTCTTGCAGCATCCCGCTGAGGTCCCCACAGGGCGCGTACTCCTGGGCGAAGGCAAAATAGCGGGGGGTCTGTAGGGGTCCTGCCAGGGTCTGCAGCAGGCCTGGGTGTGCAGAGACGCAGCGGCCCACACAGAACTCCCTCAGGAAGGTGCTTCTCAGGACCAAATCCCGACGCAGGAGCTTCAGAGCCACAGCTGGACCTGCCGGGGAGATGGGTTGGAGGGACACTCAGGCGGCTCCAGTCCTGCTATGGGGCCTGAGGGAAGCCATGTAAACTCTCTGAGCCTCACACTTCTCATGGGCAGCACGGGCTCCTCTGTCTGTGAAGTGTGGGTGGGAGGAGACCTTCTTTGAAGACCCTCCCTGGTCTGCCTCGGACTGCGGCGTGGGCTTGCACAGCCGCCTCACCCTCTCCGGGCCTCAGTTTCCCCTGGCATCAAGTAAGAGACACGGTGGTGACTTGGGTTCCAACTTGAGTTGCATACCTGTCTTGCTGTGGGACCGTAGGCAGCCCCTCGCCCTCTCTGGGGTGGGGCCTGTGTTTCTCAGAAGATCCCAGAGCTCTTAACTTTCAGAGTACCCCCACCGAGAAGGGTCCCCATCAGCTCCTCCTGGGAATGGCCCCTGTCTGGGTGGCTTCCGAGAATGCTTATTGTGGGGCAGTTGGGGAGGCTGCCCTTGGGTGGCTGAACTCACCCCCCTGGTGAGGCTGGGCGAGGAGCACGCGGCCGTAGGAGCCGGAGCCCAGCTTCCGGATGAGGTGGTACTGGTCCCGAAGGCTCCTCACCGGGGTCACCCTGCTGGTCGTCAGCTCCACCAGCCGTTGGAGGGCTGTGGCTGTGTCCTCCTATGGGAGAGGGGCAGGGTGAGGAGGGGGCGCGTCTGGGGTCCACTGAGAGTGGTGGGGGAGGAGGTCACGGCGCAGCCCCGGGATGGAGGGTGGGGCAGGGGACGGGGGTCACTGTCCCCAGAGAGGAGGATGAGTCACAGTGACTCACCCGGACTCGGGCCACCTGTTTTTGTGTCCTGGCGAGGTTAGGGGTCACTGCCACAGAGGCCCCGCCTGCCCCTGTCTGTGGGAGCGGGCCAGGAGCCCCCAGCCCCGAGTGGGGGTGCATCCTCAGCCCACACAGTCCCCCCGCCCACCCTGGTCTCTCTCTCCACCGTCCTCTTCCCCTGCGCATCCCGCTGTGTGTTTCTGAGTCAATTTCTCTGGGGGCCTCGGTCTCGCTGTGTGTCCTTGGATCTCTGTCATCCTCTCTCCCTGGGTCTGGGTCTCTGAGGTCTTTGCGTTTCCCTGTTTTCTGTTTCTCTTTCTCTCTCTCCCTGTGTTGCCTCCTGCCTCTCTCTCCTTCTTTTCTCTCTCTGTCTTCCTCCCCTGGCTCCCGTCTCTCACCTCTGGGTCCCCATCCTCAGGGGTCTCGGAGGCCCTGCGCTCCATCTCAGGGCTTCCTGATGTGGGGTGGCCCTTGGGCGGGACCCCCCCCCCCGTCAGGGCTCCCCAGAGAGCAACCAGCCCCCTGCACCCCACAGGTTCTCGTGCAGAGCCAAGGGATGGAAGCTCGTCTGCAAGGTCAGCCTCAGTCGCCCCTTGTCTGTCCGGGTCTGTCTAGCTGGAGGAGTGTCTCTGCCTCTCTGTGCCCTCCTGCCACCCTCTGGGTGTATTCCCTGCTGTGCTTCCCAGGTGATAGCCCTTACTCCCCGCACCCTCTCTTCCCCTCTCTTTAGCCAACCCCAGTCTCTCCTTCCTTCTACAAGAACACCTTTCTGTCAGCCTCTCTCTTGCTCCGTCTATCCTCTCTCTTTGTGCGTCTTTGTCTCCTTCTCTCCCCGTCTCTCTCTCTCCACCCTCCCTGTCTCTGTCTTGCACTTGGGTCTCTGGGGTGGGACTCCCCCTCCCTGTCCCGTCTCTGTGGGTCGCCGGCCCCTCTCCCCTGCCCGCACACTCTCTCCACTCTTTCTCCACCAACTCTGGGGGTGTCTCCACGCTCTGCTCCCTGCCTGCTCCCCTCTCTCTGTCTGTCTGTTTCCCGTCTCTCCCGGCCCCTCTGGGCATCTCCGTCCGCTCTCCCCAGTGTCTCTGCGTCTCTCTCCTCCCCTTTGTTCCTGACTCTCTCTCAAAGCCTTTGTCCCTCCCTTTCTCTGGGCCTGGGACAGGGGTGTGTGTGACAGCTCAGAGACAGAGACATCCTGTCCCCCCACACCCCTCCCTCACCCCCTCTGACCGCTGCCCCCTCCCTCTCCCTTCCAAACTTAGACCAGCTTGGACTCTGGGCTCCAGTCCCAGGACAGACGGGACAAAACATATTGTGAACCCCCAACAAGGCCCAGGCCTGAGGGCAGAGGAAAGGGTGGGACAGACCCCTCCACACACCTGAGCTGGGATGACAGGCCCAGAGCTGAGTGCCTCTGTCTTGCCCCAGAGGCCAGGAGCGCTGGTGTCCAGGGACCAGGGAACAGTTCCCAAAGCCCTCCTCCTTCACACCAGGAGTGCTGGCCCCAGCCCCTCCTCCCTCAGATCCAGGAGTCCAGGCCCCCAGCCCCTCCTCCCTCAGACCCAGGAGTCCAGGCCCCAGCTCCTCCTCCCTCAGACCCAGGAGTCCAGGTCCCCAGTTCCTCCATCCTCAGACCCAGGAGTCCAGGACCCCAGCCCTTCCTCCCTCAGACCCAGGAGTCCAGGACCCCAGCCCCTCCTCCCTCAGATCCAGGAGTCAAGGACCCCAGCCCCTCCTCCCTCAGACCCAGGAGTCCAGGACCCCAGCCCTTCCTCCCTCAGACCCAGGAGTCCAGGCCTCCAGCACCTCCTCCCTCACACCCAGGGGTCCAGGCCCAGCCCTCCTCCCTCAGACCCAGGAGTCCAGCCCCCAGCCCCTCCTCCCTCAGACCCAGGAGTCCAGGACCCCAGCCCCTCCTCCCTCAGACCCAGGAATCCAGGTCTCCAGCACCTCCTCCCTCACACCCAGGAGTCCAGGTCCCCAGTTTCTCCATTCTCAGACCCAGGAGTCCAGACCCCAGCCCCTCCTCCCTCAGACCCAGGAGTCCAGGCCCCCAGCCCTTCCGCCCTCAGACCCAGGAGTCCAGGCCTCCAGCCCCTCCTCTCTCATACCCAGGAGGAGTCAAGGACCCCAGCCCCTCCTCCCTCAGACCCAGGAGTCCAGGTCTCCAGCCCCTCCTCCCTCACACCCAGGGGTCCAGGCCCAGCCCTCCTCCCTCAGACCCAGGAGTCCAGACCCCCAGCCCCTCCTCCCTCAGACCCAGGAGTCCAGACCCCCAGCTCCTCCTCCCTCAGACTCAGGAGTCCAGCCCCCAGCCCCTCCTCCCTCAGACCCAGCACTCCAGACCCCCAGCCCCTCCTCCCTCAGACTCAGGAGTCCAGACCCCCAGCCCCTCCTCCCTCAGACCCAGGAGTCCAGGTCTCCAGCACCTCCTCCCTCACACCCAGGGGTCCAGGCCCAGCCCTCCTCCCTCAGACCCAGGAGTCCAGACCCCCAGCCCCTCCTCCCTCAGACCCAGGAGTCCAGACCCCCAGCCCCTCCTCCCTCAGACCCAGGAGTCCAGCCCCCAGCTCCTCCTCCCTCAGACTCAGGAGTCCAGCCCCCAGCCCCTCCTCCCTCAGACCCAGCACTCCAGACCCCCAGCCCCTCCTCCCTCAGACTCAGGAGTCCAGACCCCCAGCCCCTCCTCCCTCAGACCCAGGAGTCCAGGCCCCAGCTCCTCCTCCCTCAGACCCAGGAGTCCAGGCCCCCAGCCCTTCCTCCCTCAGACCCAGGAGTCCAGGTCTCCAGCACCTCCTCCCTCAGCCCAGGAGTCCAGGCCCAGGAGTCCAGGCCCCCAGTTTCTCCACCCTCAGACCCAGGAGTCCAGGCCCCAGCTCCTCCTCCCTCAGACCCAGGAGTCCAGGCCCCAGCCCCTCCTCCCTCAGACCCAGGAGTCCAGGCTCCCAGCCCCTTCTCCCTCAGACCCAGGAGTATAGACTCCCAGCCTCTCCTTCCTCAGACCCAGGTCCCCAGCCCCTCCTCCCTCAGACCCAGGAGTCCAGGCCCAGCCCCTCCTCCTGCAGGACTCAGGAGCTGAAGTAGCTGTGGGAAGCGCCAGGGACAGAGGTGCTCTCATGTTCTCAGCACCTGTTCCGCGCCTAGCCCTGTGCGGGGCTTTACACTGGAGCCTCCCAGCTGCCCAAAGGGTCGGTATTTATCCCCAGTTTACGGAGCAGGAAACTGAGGTTCCAAGAAGCGATCGTGTTACACAAGGTCAGAAGGGGAGCGGGCCCCGGGCCAGGCCTGTGTGACTCAGAGGCCTGCTGCCTGCCCCACTCGTGTTTCCACTACTACTACAGCCCTGCTATTAATAAAGACACAGCAACGGCAGCGATGCGTAGGCTCTGGAAGGATCTGCAGGAAACCGGCTGCGGCGCTGGCCTCTGGGGAGCTGGAAGGGACCCAAGGAGGGGCAGAGGTAGAACTTCCTTTGCTGTTCGGAGGTTAGATTGGGGAAAGTCGCAAACCTACAGAAAAGCAGAAAAAGTGCTGTCCGTGCCTGTAGTCCCAGCTACTGGGCAGGCTGAGGCAGGAGAATTGCTTGAACCCCGGGAGGCGGAGGTTGTGGTGAGCCGAGATCACACCACTGCACTCCAGCCTGGGCAACAGAGCGGGACTCCGTCTCAAAAACAAACAACAAACAAACAAACAAACAGAAATAATAACAACAAAACAAAAAAGCGCTGTCATGAACACCCATTGGCTAAACTTCACAGATGTGGCCACTTGGCCATACTTTCTTGATCTTTATTTCTTTGTCGACGGGGCATACAAACTAGTTTCAAGTAAATGATAAATACTGAAGTCTTTTGGAAGTGGAAATGCTGAGATGCCTGGTGTGTTTGCTTTAAAATCATCTGGCCGGCTGGGCGCGGTGACTCACGCCTCTAATCCCAGCACTTTGGGAGGCCGAGGCGGGCGGATCACCTGAGGTCGGGAGTTCGAGACTAGCCTCAACAACATGGAGAAACCCCGTCTCTACTAAAAATACAAAATTAGCCGGGCATGGTGGTGTATGCTTGTAATCCCAGCTACTTGGGAGGCTGAGGCAGGAGAATCACTTGAACCCGGGAGGAAGAGGTTGCGGTGGGCCAAGATGGCACGATTGCACTCCAGCCTGGGTAACAAGAGCAAAACTCGATCTCAAAAACAAACAAAAAAACAGTCTGGCAAAAGAAAATAAAATGTGTGTGTGTGTGTGTGTGTGTGTGTGTATATGGGGGGGGTGGGTGGGTGGTGAGACAAGTGAGATGGAAGGGACTCATTTTATTCCTCTGTTTTGGGTTATGCTGGAAATTTTCCTTCATGAAAAGCTATAAGTTATAAACTAAACTACAGGCATTGTGATGAATTGTGCCCAAACATTTGAGAGTACCTATCTATAAAAGTAAGGAAAATTTCTAGCTCAACTACTGTAAAATTGTCATAATGACTTTTTTAACAAAATTGAAGATGAGGCCAGGTGTGATGGCTCACGCCTGTAATCCCAGCACTTTGGGAGGCTGAGGCGGGCAAAATTGCCTGAGGTCGGGAGTTCAAGACCAGCCTGGCCAACATGGTGAAACCCCATCTCTACTACAGATACAAAAATTACCCAGTCGTGGTGGCATGCGTCTGTAATCCCAGCTACTCAAGAGGCTGAGGCAGAAGAATCGCTTGAACCCGGGAGGCAGAGGTTGCAGGGAGCCGAGATGGCGCCACTGCACCCCAGCCTGGGCGACAGAGCAAGAGTCTGTCTCAAAAAAATAAAATTAAATTAAAAAAATAAAATTAAATTAAATAAAAAATTTAAGATAGGGTCTTGCTGTGTTGCCCAGGCTGGTCTCAAACTCCTAGGCTCAAGTGATCTTCCTACCTCGGTCTACCAAAGTGCTGAGAATACAGGTGTGAGCCACAGTATCCAGCCCAACAATTTCTTGAAATCAGATAATAACAAGTCTGTCTTCAATTTCTCACATTTATTTTTTTTTAAATGCCTTGGCTGGGCGCGGTGGCTCATGCCTATAATCCCAGCACTTTGGGAGGCAGGTGGATCACCTGAGGTCAAGAATTCGAGACCGGCCTGACCAACAAGGTGAAACCCCCCCTCTCTACTAAAAATACAAAAATTAGCTGGGTATGGTGGCAGGTGCCTGTAATCCCAGCTACTCGGGAGGCTGAGGCAGGAGAATTGCTTGAACCTGGGAGGTAGAGGTTGCAGTGAGCCGAGATGGACCACTGAACTCCAGCCTGGCGGCAGAGTAAGACTCTGTCTCAAAAAAAAGAAAAAAAGAAAAAAAAGAAAAAAAATGCCTTATTTGCTTTATGAGTCAGGAATCAACGTCAACATCCCGTATGACTTTCAGGGAACTTTTTACCACTGTGCCTTTTACATTATTTGAATTTTTCCTGTGAGTATGTGTTACTTATTCAAAAATTTTTAATGAAATAATACAGTGATGATGATACAGTAATATAGTAACACTCGGTGCTTGCTTGGTGCCAGGCCCTGGTCACGCTCTCTCGGTCTCTCTTTTTCACTTAAGACTTTGTGGAGTCCTCCCAACAAGCCCTGGGTCGGTAGAATGATGGTTTCCAATTTCTTGATGGGGACAGTGAGGCATGAAGCGGCAGAGTCATGGGCCGCAGAGCCGCAGCCAGCGAGAGGCAGAGCTGGGATGCCTTGAGGTCTGGTGACTCCAGGCTCCTCTGTGCCCCCTGCCCACGCAGCTCCTGTGAGGCCGACCTCAGGTGCCCGGCCCGGCTCGAGCTGAGCTCCTCCACTGGAGACCCGGGGCTGGCTGAGCTCCTCCACTGGAGACCCGGGGCTGGCTGTGCGCCGACAGGCAAGCGCATCTGCTACTCTAGAGCCGGCCACCTGGGTCCCCCGGGAGGAGAGTGAGAGGGGACGCTGCGGGCCTCCAGCCCTCCCCCAGACGCTCGCTGGTGATCCGAAGAGCTTTGCACCTCCCCATTTAGTAACGCCGCTCTGCGGGGTCACCCGGAGTGACCTCGGCACGCAGGTGTGGTGGGGGAGGTTGCAGTCCTGCAGCCCCAGGGTACACACACACCCCTCATTAAAGCTGGGCGGTGTGCCTCTCTCCTCCCCTCCGTCCTGCCCACCAGCCTCCGAGGCCTCCTTTCGTGACCGTTTCCTGGCTTTGTCCCCTCCTGGCCGAACGAGGGCACACAAGTTAAGTGTGTTAACAACAACAGCAATAATAATAGTGTCCAACACTCATACTGTACTCGGTGCTGTGGCTTGTGTTTTCATCTATTATTGTCATTGTTGCGCAGAGTTTTTGCAGGGACGGGGTCTCACTATGCGGCCTCTACCCTCTCACTATGTTGGAATTCGAGGCTGGTCTTGAATTCCCGGGATGCCTCTGCGCTTCAGTTTTCTCCTGTCTGAAATGCAGGTCATCCCCAGCTCCTACCCACAGCGCTGTTGATAAGAAAATTGATATGTATAATGCATATACTAATGTACATTATAATATATCTAAGATAATTATTTTAGATATGATATATACTATCCTATATTATATATTAAGTGATATATGTAGTATATATCTTATGTATAATATATATACTTATATATTATTTTTAAAGTAAATTCAATTAAGAAAATATATACTGAAAGAACATATAAAAATTAATTTACACTTCAAAGATTGTTCAGTTGACAGTGTAACCCACCCACCATCCCACTCCATCCTTGGGCCAAAAAAGGTGAAAAGAAAAACAGAAGGAAAAAAGTGTTAACATTAAACTGATTTGCTTTATCTGGAACGAGTTAGATTATAAACTAGTAGACCAAAATCTCAGCCTTTAATAGTCATCCTGATGAGTTAACCAACCTTCGCAGGAAAGGTGGAAATGTTTTCACTCCTGATTTTTATTTATTTTTTGTTGTTTGTTTGTTTGTTTGTTTGAGACGGAGTCTCACTTTGTCACCCAGGCTGGAGTGCAGTGGCCCGATCTCGGCTCACTGCAACCTCCACCTCCCAGGTTCAAGTAATTCTCCTGCCTCAGCTTCCTGAGTAAAGTGCTGATTACAGGTGTGAACCACCGCACCCAGCCCACTCCTGTTTTTTTTTTAATTTTGTTTTTAAGACAGGGTCTCACTCTGACATGCAGGCTGGAGTGCAATGACACAGTCACAGCTCACTGCAGCCTTGACTTCCTGGGTTCAAGAGATCCTCCCACCTCAGCCTTCCAAGTAGCTGGGATCACAGGTGCATGCCACTGGGCTGACTACCTTTTAAGTTTTTTGTAGAGATGGGATCTCACTATGTTGCCCAGGTTGGTCTCAAACTTCTCGCCTCAAGCTATCCTCTTGGCCTCGGCCTCCCAGCGTGCTGGGTGGGATTACAGGTGTGAGCCAGCTAGCCCTTTGCTCCTGTTTTAAGACAGTAATGCTATGTTCTTTCTATTGCACCATGTATACATTGAACAAATATTGTTAAATAAAAGAATGGATGAAAACACAAGCCATACCACCAAGCATAGTGAATGCTTAACAATTATTATTGTTGTTGACAAATGCGCTTACAGCAGTTAATATGGGCCAGGTACCATTCTGGGGCTTTGTATACCCTTGCAGTAATCTCATTAAATCCTTATGTTCTACCTATGACATAGGAACTATTATTTCCCGAGGCACAGACAGGCCACACGTGCTAAGTCTTATCGCCGTCTCTGACCTGCTCACATGCAGCACAAAACCTTGCTGGGATTCTCTGTGACATGAAATATTTCACGCATATCCCCCAAATATAATGAGTATTCATGTCTCCACCATTCTGTTTAAGAAATATAATCCTCAGCCAGGCGCGGTGGCTACGCCTGTAATCCCAGCACTTTGGGAGGCTGAGGCGGGCAGATCACGAGGTCAGGAGATCAAGACCATCCTGGCTAACCCGGTGAAACCCTGTCTCTACTAAAAATACAAAAAATTAGCTGGGTGTCGTGGCGAGCACCTGTGGTCCCAGCTACTCAGAAGGCTGAGGCGGGAGAATCACTTGAACCTGGGAGGCGGAAGTTGCAGTGAGCTGAGATGGCGCCACTGCTCTCCGGGGCTCTCCAGCCTGGGTGACAGAGGGAGACTCTGTCTCAAAAAAAAAAAAAAAGAATTCTCACTGCAAAAAAAAAAAAAAAAAAAGCACGTGAGGTAATGCATATGTTAATTATACAGCTTGATGTAGCTATTTTCCAATCTGTGTGTGTATGTGTATATCTATATAAACATCATGTGAGCCAGACATGGTGGGACACGTCTAGTCTAGGAGGCTCTCATGTCATGTCTGTCTAGGAGGCTGAGGCATTTCTCGAGGCCAGGAATTCAAGAGCTGGAGATGCACTGGTGAAAAACATGCATGGCACTCCAGCCTGGGCAACGTGGCGGGACCCTGTCTTTAAAAACAATAGAAAAATCATGTTGTACACAACAATTGTATACATTCTTTATTTGTCAAGGTGGAACAAAAAAAATAATAATAAGAGCGGAAAGAACAACAACAATAACAAAAGAGCGCTTTTGCAGGTGTGCCCAGAGCTGTGAAAAAAGTGAGTTGCCAATGCACACATCCCCAGCTGAGGCTGAAGAAAGCGATGCTCCGCCTTTTCGTGTCAGCCGCTCCTACAAACAAGCGTCTCTTTTTTTTATGTTGGTGCCGCGATTTTCACATTTTTGTGGTTTTTGTTGGTGATTCTGCAGGTTTGTGCTTTTTGTTGGTGATTCTACACTTCGGCTCCCACGCACAGCGCTGAACAGGGTCCCCTTCAGTGCTTAGGAATGTTCTGCGGTGCCTCACGTAGGAAATCTGGCCTGGCACGGGGGCTCATGCTTGTAATCCCAGCACTTTGGGAGGCCGAGGCAGGCAGAGCACTTGAGGTCAGGCATTTGAGACCAGCCTGGCCAACATGATGAAACCCCATCTCTACTAAAAGTACAAAAATTAGCTGGGCGTGGTGGTGCACGCCTGTAATCCCAGATACGCGGGAGGCTGAGGCAGGAGAATTGCCGGAACCCAGGACGCAGAGGTTGCAGTGAGCCAGGATCGTGCTACTGCACTCCAGCCTGGGCGACAGAGCGAGACTCCGTGAGAAAGAAAGAAAAGAAAGAAAGAAGGAAGGAGGGAGGGAGGGAGGGAGAGAGGGAAAGAAAGAAAAAGAAAGAAAGAAAGAGTCCATGTGTGTCAGATGAACTTCATTCAGGTATGAGCTGTACTCCTGCTGGCGGTGAGTTCAATGACAATGAATCAACAACGTGTCTGTAAAAGATGTCTTTAAACAGAAAGGCAAAGTCAGTGAGGTATTGATTGTTTGATGAAGATGTAACCAGCGGCCTGCAGGAATCTAACCCTGTATTTCCCCCAGTGGCAATGGCTTGGTATTTGCCCGTTTGGTGTTCTCAGCAACTTCAAGGAAGATGGCCACCATGAATAAGGAGAATCGAGTGTGTCGAGTGAAATGAAACATATCATCAGGACTATTTTCACCTTGTTTGCATTTACTTTTGTAAAAATAGAAACACACAGTTTGGCAGACAACATCGGGGATTACAGATGCCACCGAATCAGCTATGGATCTCTCTAGAAGTCTGCAGGTCACAGGATGAGAGTTATTACATTCTCCATGCCCTGAAGCTGTTCCCCAGACCTCACCCTCTCCTGTGTGGATCACCATCCCAGCTTCTCAGCTTCTTCCTGGCCTCCCCTCTCGCCTCTGGACTGCCCCGTCTGACACACAAAGGTTCTCCCTCCTTCCCTCCCCCCTCCTCCTTCCCTCCTTTCTTTCTCTTTCTTTCTTTTCCTTCCTTCTTCCCTTTCTTCCTTTCTGTCTTTCTTCTTTCTTTCTCTCTCTCTTTCTCCTGTCCTGTCCTGTCCTCCTTCCTTCCCTCCCTCCCTCCCTTCCTTCCTTCTTTCTGTCCCTCCCTTCCCTTTCTTTTTTGAGGCAGGGTCTCACTCCATCACCCAGGTTGGAATGCAGTGGTGCAATCACAGCTCTCTGCAGCCTTGACCTCCCATACTTAAGTGATCCTCTTGCCTCAGCCTCCCAAGTAACTGGGACTACAGGTGTGCACCATCCTCCCCAGCTAATTTTAGAATTTTCTATAGATACAGGCTCTCACTATGTTGCCCAGGCTAGTTTCAAATTCCTGGGTTCAAGTGATCCTCCTGCCTCAGCTTCCAAAAATTCTGGTATTACAGGCATGAGCCACCACACCGGCCATCATTCTAACACTCACTTCTAGCCCAGGCCCTCTCTCCTGGCCCAGGCCCTCTCTTCCTCAGTAGCCTCCCATGGCTCCCTATTGCTCTTGGCATAGAGTTCACACTCCCCCGCCTGGCCTCCGAGCCCTTCTGGAGCTGCACCTGTTGCAACTTATTTCCACCCGGCTCATCTCACCCAACACCCAGGCACATGGAAGAACTCGGAATGTCCGAGCACACTGGACTCTCTCTCTGTTTCTCAGGAAACGTGTGTGGAATGAGGAGACGGATGGATGGCCGAACATGGCAGGTTTGTAATGGCTTCAGAAACCCCATGTGATTAACAATAATTATAGCCAGCATTTACTGAACGTATTACCAGCCCCAGTGCTAATCCTCACAGCACCCTGGGGAGGTCGTCGTATTATTAGCTCGGCTTCATCATTGAGGAAAGTGAGACTCACAAAGACTAAGCCTCCTGCCCGGTGTCTCACTATAGATCAGCAGCAGGAGGGACTCAAACGCCAATCAACCCTGCAGTGCACACCCTCGGCCTCTCTGCTATTCGTAGATGTTTGTGGGCCGGGAGCCAGGGGCAGGTGTAGGCCAAGGTTGCTGACTTCTCTTCTTTCCATTCAAACACAACACACATTTCCTGGGGACTTTGTATGCAGAGCCCTGAGCTGAGGCTGGGTGCTGGGAGACCACAGACAGACTCTGTCCCTGCTCCGGAGGTGCCCAGAAGGTTCTGTGAACCAGGATACAGCCGCCAAGAAGCAAGGTGTGCCTCTTCCAAAGGCGACCAAGAGGGGCCTAGAAGTGGCTCTGAGCCAACCTGACAGGAAAGTTGGCAGGTGAGGAAGGGGTTCAGAGACCTGGCGGATAAGTAAATTAACAGTAGCAAGAGAGGCCAGGCCAGTGGTGACTGGGATTCAAATTAAAACAAGATCGATTAAATAATGATTGAGGGCCAGGTGTGGTGGCTCATGCCTGTCATCCCAGCACTTTGGGAGCCTGAGGCGGGTGGATCACCTGAGGTCAGGAGTTCTAGATCAGTCTGGCCAATATGGCGAAAACCTGTCTCTACTAAAGATACAAAAACTATCCGGGCGTGCTGGTACGCACCTGAAGTCCCAGCTACTCGGGAGGCTGAGGCAGGAGAATCGCTTGAAACCAGGAGGCAGAGGTTGCAGTGAGCCGAGATCATGCCACTGCACTCCAGCATGGGCAACAGAGCGAGCCGCCGTCTCAAAATAAATAAATAAATTTAATTTAATTAAAAATAATAAATAACAATGGATACCTACCTGCTACCACGCCGGACTCAAGCATTGCTGCAGCATCTGGGACACACCTCAAAGCGAAGCCGACTCCAGCCCTCGGGAGGATCTGCAGAGACAGGAAGCAGATCTGCGCCTGCCTAGGACATGGGGGGCAGGAGGCAAGTATTGGGGGGCTAAGGCTAAGGGGTGCAATGTTTCTTTTGGGGGTGATGAAAAATGTTTTAAAATTGTGTTAGGCCAGGCACAGTGGCTCACGCCTGTAATCCCAGAACTTTGGCAGTTCGAAGTGGGCGGATCACGAGGTCAGGAGTTCGAGACCAGCCTGTCCAATATGGTAAAACCCCGTCTCTACTAAAACTACATAAAATTAGCTCGGTGTGGTGGCAGGTGCCTATAATCCCAGCTACTTGGGAAGCTGAGGCAGGAGAATCGCTTGAACCCGGGAGGCGGAGGTTGCAGTGAGCCAAGACTGTGCCACAGCATTCCAGCCTGGGCAACAGAGTGAGACTCCATCTCAAAAAAAAAAAAAAAGAAAGAAAAGAAAAATTAGCCAGGTGTGGCCGTGCACACCTGTAATCCCAGCTACTCAGGAGGTTGAGGCGGGAAAAACGCTTGAACCTGGGAAGCGGAGGTTGCAGTGAGCCAAGATCACACCAGTGAACTCCAGCTGGGGCAACATAGTAAGACCCTGTCCAAAAGAAAAAAGAGTATGTTGATGTTTGCACAAACTCTAGGACTATACCAGAAACCATTGATTTGTCTACTTTACACGGTGAATTTTATGGCATATGAATTACATCTCAATAATGCCAGTAAAAAAAATTTGGCCTATAGCCAGGCATGGTGGCCAGTGCCTGTAATCCCAGCTACTCGAGAGGCTGAGGCAGGAGAATCACTTGAGACCAGGAGTTGGAGGCTGCAGTGAGACCAGACTGTGCCACTGCACTCCAGCCTGGGCAACACAGAGAAACTCTGTCTCAAAAAAAAAAAAAAAAAAAATTGCAACCTGCATTTTAGTGAGTGAGGGACCAGAGCAAACACAGCCCGTGAGATGCCCAGATCATTTTAAATTTTATTTATCTTTTTGAAGCAGGATCTCACTCTGTCACCCAGGCTGGAGTGCGGTGGCATGATCAGAGCTCACTGCAGCCCTGACCTCCCAGGCTTAAGTGATCTTCCTACCTCAGCCTCCTGAGTAGCTGGGACTACACATACATGCCACCATGCTCGGCTGATTTTTTTTTTGGTAAAGACAGGCCGACTCTCACTGTGTTGCCCAGGCTGGTCTTGACCTCCTGTGCTCAAGCGATCCTCCTGCCTTGGCCTCGCAATGTGTGCTGGGATTACAGGTGTGAGCTACCACATCAGGCCTGTTTTTAACTTTTAACACCCCCTCCTGTATAGAAGAACTATTTTCAATAACCATCATGTAATAATCACCTGCATCTTTTTCTTGACTGCTGGGGGGGGTTTCTTCCTTTTTTTTTTTTTTTTAATTAATAGACTTTATTTTTTAGAGCAGTTTTAGGTTCACAGCAATATTGAGCAGAAGGTACAAAGATCTTTTGTTTGAGACAGAGTCTCGCTCTGTCACCCAGTCTGGAGTGCAATGGCGCGATCTCGGCTCACTGCAGCCTCCGCCTCCCCGGTTCAAGTGATTCTTGTGCCTCAGCCTCCCGAGTAGCTGGGATTACAGGCATGTGCCACCATGCCTGGCTAATTTTTGTATTTTTAGTAGAGACAGGGTTTTGTCATGTTGGCCAGGCTAGTCTCGAACTCCTGACCTCAGGTGATCTGCCTACCTCAGCCTCCCAATGTGCTAGAATTACAGGCATGAGCCACCGCGCCCGGCCAGAAGGTACAAAGTTCTTCTATACTCCCTGCCCTGCCCCCACTGCCTCCCCTACTATCAACATCCCCACCAGGGTGGTGCATGGGACACACCATCGTCACCCACAGTCCACAGTGTACATGAGGGCTCGCTCCCGGTTCATGACGTTGTATGTTCTGTGGCTTTAGACGAATGTATAATGACACGTCCCCACCACTATAGTATCAGACGGAGTATCATAGTTTCACTGCCCTGAATATCCCCTGGGCTGCACCTCCTCACCCCTCTCTCCCTCCTAGCTCCTGGCAACCACCGATCTTTTTCCTGTCTCTGTAGTTTCCTCTTTTCCAGAACCTCGTATTGTTGGAATCAAACAGTACAGCCTTTTCAGATTAGCTTCTTTCACTTAGAAACATGCGTTTAAGTTCTCGCCATGTCTTTTTATGGCTTGGTAGCTTTTTTTTTTTCTTTCAGTAAAACCTTTCATTGTCATCTCATTTCTTTTTATTGCTTAATAATATTCCATTGTATGGATGGACCACGGCTTATCCATTCACATATTGAAGGACATCTTGGTTGCTTTCTTTCTTTTTTTTTCTTTTTGAGACGGAGTCTCAGTCTATCGCCCAGACTGGAGTGCAGTGGTGCGATCTCAGCTCACTGCAACCTCCACCTCCCAGATTCAAGTGATTCTCCTGCCTCCCGAGTAGCTGGGATTACAGCCATGCACCGCTATGCCCGGCTGATTTTTGTATTTTTAGTAGAGATGGAGTTTCACCAGGCTGGCCAGGCTGGTCTCGAACTCCTGACCTCAGGTGATCCGCCCGCCTCGGCCTCCCAAAGTGCTGGGATTACAGGCGTGAGCCACGGCGCCCGGTCGGTTACTTTCAAGTTTTAGCAATTATGAATAAAGTTGCTGTAGACATTCACATGTGGGTTTTTGTGTGGACATAGGTTTTCAACTCATTTGAGTCAATACCAATAAGAGTGCTGAATTCTGGTTTATTTATTTATGTATTTTTTTTTGACATGGAGTCTTGCTCTGTCACCCAGGCTGGAGTGCAGTGGCGCGGTCTCAGGTCACTGCAGCATCTGCCTCCTGGATTCAAGCAATTCTCCTGCCTCAGCCTCTAGAGTAGCTGGGATTGCAGCACATGCCACCACACCGGGTTAACTTCTGTATTTTTAGTAGAGGCGGTTTTGCCATGTTGGCCAGGCTGGTCTCCAACTCTCGACCTCAGGTGATCTGCCCACCTTGGCCTCTCAAAGTGCTGGGATTACAGGCGTGAGCCACTGTGCCCAGCCTGCATTGTGTTTTAAGAATATGTTTAGTTTCGGCCGGGTGCAGTGGCTCACGCCTGTAATCCCAGCACTTTGGGAGGCCGAGGCGGGTGGATCACCTGAGGTCAGGAGTTCGAGACCAGCCTGACCAACATGGAGAAACCCCGTCTCTACTAAAAATAGAAAAAATTAGCCAGGCGTGGTGGCGCATGCCTGTAATCCCAGCTACTAGGGAGGCTGAGGCAGGAGAATCGCTTGAGCCCAGGAGGCAGAGGTTGTGGTGAGCTGAGATCGCACCATTGCACTGCAGCCTGGGCGACAAGAGTAAGACTCCATCTCAAAAATAATTATATATATATATAATTTTTGTATATTATATATAATTTTTGTATATTATATATATGTATAGTGTTTTTGAGGGAGACATATTTAATCATTGACCTTGTTTACAATTGCTGCACTTGGTGACACTGAAAAGCAGACCAAGCTGGGCACAGCGGCTCACACCTGTAATCCCAGCACTTTGGGAGGCTAAGACAAGAGGATCACTTGAACCCAGGAGTTCGAGACCAGCCTGGGCAATATAGTGAGTACCCATCTCTATGAAAAAAAAAATCATAATAAAATTTAGAAATTAGAAAAGCAGACCAAACTTTTGGTTGGTCATTTTATTGTTTTCACCTCCTCTATAGCCAAAACCTCCCTTATTGCCTGCGTCTGGAGCAGGCCAGTTCTGCTACCCGTCCACCACCTGGTAAGCCCCTATAGGGAGACCCCATTCACACCCATCAGAGAGGCAGAAATTGGGAAGTGGTTGAGGACGTGGGGAAGCAGGGAGCTGGAGGCATTGCTGGTCAAGGGAAGGGGGTAGACTGGTGGGGGAGATGGAGGCTGTAGCGGGGAAATGGGTCTGAGGCGTCCTCTTCTGGGTGTACACCCCTGAGAGATCTTCCCACATGTCGTTTGCCACATCATGTGTGTGATGGGAACGGAAGGCAGTCGGAAAGCGCCGGACAGCTTCTGTTTGTCTATCTAAGTCTCCTCTCTATTGGGGTGACCCCCTCTGACTGGAAGGCGTGCAGCCAACTGGACTCCACCTGGCTTCTTTTTGGGTTCAGTCAACGGGAGACTTCAGCAGATGATGCAAAGGTGTGAGGACAGGTGCTATGCTGTCCAGCTCTCTCTCCACTGGGCTGCAGCGTGGCGGGGCGAGGGCTAATGACGGCCATGCTATGAGTCAGCTGGTGCCGTCCATGCCACTCTCTGCAACTGAAATTTGAAAATTATAAGTAATTCTAAGAAAACAAAGATATATCATCACATTGAGTGATGATGGAGACTAGACACATGTGGAGAAATTGCAAAGGATATGCCTTTGACGAATGTCAGCCTTTATTTATTTATTTATTTATTTGAGACAGGGTCTTGCTCTGTTGCTCCGGCAGGAGTACAGTGGTGCAATTAGAGCTCACTGCAGCTTTGACCTCGGGTGTTCAAGTAATCCTCCCACCTCAGCCTCCCGAGTAGCTGGGACTACAGGTGCATACCACCAACAACCACACCTACCTACCTTCCTTCCTTCCTTCCTTCCTTCCTTCCTTCCTTCCTTCCTTTCTCTCTCTCTCTCTCTCTCTTTTTCTTTCTTTCTTTCTTTCTCTTTCTTGTTTTAGAGACGGAGTCTCACTATGTTGCTCAGGCTGGTCTCAAACTTCTGGCCTCAAGCAATCCTCTTGCCTTTTCCTCGCAAAATGCTGGTATTATAGGCATGAGCCACTACACCTGACTGCCAGTTATTATTATTTAACAGTGAAACAACAATCGGGGGGTGGCTAAAAGTATAAACTCTAGAGCCAGGCTATCTGGCTTTACCCCCCATCCCTGCCACTTACTGGCCTTGGGCAAACATCTCTGCCTCTCGGTGTCTCCATTTCCTCATCTGTAAAATGGGGATAATAACAGTATATATCACCTAGGCTTGTTATAGAAATTAAGTGGGTTAATACATGTGGATTAGCTTCTACTGCTGAAGTTACCTTCAAAACTTGGCTGCTCAAAACAACACCCATTTCTCATCATTTCTCTGGGTTAGGAGGCTGGACCCAGCTCAGCCAGGTCCTCTGTTTCAGGGACTCTCATAAGCCTGCCATCAAGGCGTCAGCTAGGCTGAGGTCTCATCTGAAGGCTCAACTGGAAAGATCTGCTTCCGGACTCACTCCTGTCTTGGCTAGAGTTGGTTTCTCACAGGCTATTGGACTGGGGGTCTCTGTTCCTCACAGGCTGTTGGATAGAGATCACTCTCAGTTCCTTACCCCGTGGGCTGCTCTATAGGGCAATTCCCAGCATGGCAGCTGGCCCCATCAAAGCCAGGAAGCCAAGCCAAAAAGAGAAAGTGGGGGTGATGGTGGGAAGAGAAAGAGAAACAAGACAGGAATCATAGTCTTTTGTAACCTAATCTTGAGAGTGACATCCCATCACTGTTCCCCTATTCTATTAAAAGTCACTATGTCCAGCTCACATTCAGAGGGAGGGGATTACTCAAAAGTGTGAGCACTGGGAGGCAGGGACCACTGGGGGCATTTTCAGAAGCTGCCCACTGCTACATATAAAAGACTTAGGGCCAGGTATGGTGGCTCATGCCTGCAATCCCAGAACTTTGGGATGCCAAGGTTGGAGGACTGCTTGAATCCAGGAGTTCAAGACCAGCCTGAGCAACATAGTGAGACATTGTCTCTACTAAAAAAATTTTTAAATTAGCTGGGTATGGTGGTACATGCCTGTAGTCCCAGTTACTTGGGAGGCTAAGGTGGGAGGATTGCTTGAGCCCAGAAGTTTGAGGCTGTAGTGAGCTGTGATCTGTGATCGCATCACTGCACTCCAGCCTGGGCAACAGAGTGAGATTCCGTCTCTGGAAAAAAAAAATTATATATATATATATATATATATATATATATATATATATATATTTATGTGTGTATATATATTTATATATATTTATGTATTTATATATGTATTTGTATATATTTATGTATTTATATATTTATATATTTATGTATATTTATATATATTTATATTTATTTTTATATATATTTATATATTTATATATATTTATATATATTTGTATATATTTATATATATTTATATATATAGAAATATATATATATATATGTTGAAGTCCTAACCCTCAGTACCACAGAATGTGGCCTTATTTGGAAATCGGGTCGTTTTGATGAAATTAGTTAAGATGAGGCTGTGCTGGAGAGGAGGAGTCCTACCCCAATATGACTGCTATTCATATACACAAGGGAGATTTGGACACAGATTCCCACATAGGGAGGATGCCTGTGCCGATGAAGGCCGAGGCTGAGGTGATGCAGCCACAGGCCAAGGGATGCCAAGGGTGGCTGGTGACACCCCGGGCAACAAAGTGAGACCCCGTCTCTACAAAACATCGAAAAATTAGCCAGGTGTGGTGGTATCTGCCCATAGTCTCAGCTACTCAGGAGGCTGAAGTGGGAGGATCACTTGAGCCCAGGAGGTTGAGGTCGCAGTGAGCCAAGATCGCCGTGCTGCACTCCAACCTGGGTGACAGAGCTAGACCCTGTCTCAAACAAACAAACAAACAGATTGCTGGCAACCACTGGAAGCTAGGGAGAGGCAAGGAAGCACTCCCACAGCAAGGCTGTTCAACCTGCAGCCTGCAGGCCACATGCGGCCCAGGACAATTTTGAACGTGGCCCAACACAAATTCGTAAACTTTCTTAAAACATTATGAGATTTTTCTTTTTGCATTTTTGCATTTATTTATTTATTAGTTCATCCGTAATTGTTGGTGTTAATGTATTTCATGTATGGCCCAAGACAATTCTTTCAATGTGGCCCAAGGAAGCCGCAATCTTGGACACCCCTCCCATACAGGCTTCAGACGGAGTATGGTCTTGCTGACCTCTTGATCTCAGACTTCCAGAGCCCTGGGACAGCACCCTTCTGTGGTTTTTTTTGTTTGTTTGTTTGTTTTTGTTGTTGTTTTTGTACAAAGTTTCACTCTTGTTGTCCAGGCTGGAGTACAATGGCACGATCTTGGCTCACTGTAACCTCCGCCTCCTGGGGTCAAGTGATTCTCCTGCCTGAGCCTCCCGAGTAGCTGAGACTACAGGCGCCCGCCACCACACCCAGCTACTTTTTTGTATTTTTACTACAGATGGGGTTTCACCATGTTAGTCAGGATGGTCTCGATCTCCTGACCTCGTGATCCGCCCGCCTTGGCCTCCCAAAGTGCTGGGATTACAGGCGTGAGCTGCCATGCCTGGCCTGAGCATCTCCCTATTTTCAAGTCAGCTGATTTGGAATCTTATTTATTATTATTATTATTTTAGAGATGGCAGGGTCTCACTTTGTTGCCTAGGCTGGTCTCAAACTCTAGGCTCAAGCGATCCTCTTGTCTCAGCCTCCCAAAGCGCTGGGATTCCAGGCCTGAGCCACCGCTCCCCGCCTGAACTTGGAACATTAATTCTACCTGGGGTAAATCTGCACCTAGAGCAGCGTCTGACTGAAGGGCTGGGAGCGGGGATGTGAGCACCCGGGGAACAGGGGTCTTGAGGACCCTCTTAGAATTGTGCCCACAGCAGGGATTGATAGAGAGAGAGATGGTTGTGGGAGGGGTAGGGAAGGTCGTGGGGGTGTATGTAAAGGGAGGCCTGAAACCAAGGGTGGGAGGTCATTCCAGGCAAAGAGAGTTGTCCGTGAGAGGCCGCAGAGGAGAGCGCGTGGCCTGTGCTAGGAACCGACAGAGTGGTGGAGATGAAAGGAGTGAATGATGTGTGTGGAGTGGCTGGCACTGGTGAGCGGGTGAGGTAATAAATAGCAGCAGGGTTATTATCCCACTGTCAGAAGGCTGGAGGCTGCCCAACCGCTTCACTCCCGCGCTCCGGGTCTCTGTCTGCCCAGGGCTTTCTCTCCCTCTCTCTCTGTCTCTGTCTCTCCCTCTCTATCTCCTCTGTCTTTCTGTCTCTCTTCCCATCTCTCTGTCTCTCCCTCCCTTTCTCTCCCTCTCTCCCACTGTCTCTCTGTGTGTCTCTTCCTCTCTCTCTCTCCCTCTCTGCCCCCTCTCTCTCTCCCTCTCTGCCCCCTCTGTCTCCCCCTCTCTGCCCCCTCTCTCTCTTCCTCTCTGCCCCCTCTGTCTCTCCCTCTCTGCCCCCTCTGTCTCTCCCTCTCTGCCCCCTCTGTCTCCCCTCCTCTGCCCCTTCTGTTTCCCCTTCTCTGCCCCCTCTGTCTCCCCCTCTCTGCCCCCTCTCTCTCCCCTTTACTGCCCCCTCTCTCTCTTCCTCTCTGCCCCCTCTGTCTCTCCCTCTCTGCCCCCTCTGTCTCTCCCTCTCTGCCCCCTCTGTCTCCCCTCCTCTGCCCCTTCTGTTTCCCCTTCTCTGCCCCCTCTGTCTCTCCCTCTCTGCCCCCTCTGTCTCCCCCTCTCTGCCCCCTCTCTCTCTTCCTCTCTGCCCCCTCTGTCTCTCCCTCTCTGCCCCCTCTGTCTCTCCCTCTCTGCCCCCTCTGTCTCCCCCTCTCTGCCCCCTCTCTCTCTTCCTCTCTGCCCCCTCTGTCTCTCCCTCTCTGCCCCCTCTGTCTCTCCCTCTCTGCCCCCTCTGTCTCCCCCTCTCTGCCCCCTCTGTCTCCCCTCCTCTGCCCCTTCTGTTTCCCCTTCTCTGCCCCCTCTGTCTCCCCCTCTCTGCCCCCTCTCTCTCCCCTTTACTGCCCCCTCTCTCTCTTCCTCTCTGCCCCCTCTGTCTCTCCCACTCTGCCCCCTCTGTCTCTCCCTCTCTGCCCCCTCTGTCTCCCCTCCTCTGCCCCTTCTGTTTCCCCTTCTCTGCCCCCTCTGTCTCTCCCTCTCTGCCCCCTCTGTCTCCCCCTCTCTGCCCCCTCTCTCTCTTCCTCTCTGCCCCCTCTGTCTCTCCCTCTCTGCCCCCTCTGTCTCTCCCTCTCTGCCCCCTCTGTCTCCCCCTCTCTGCCCCCTCTCTCTCTTCCTCTCTGCCCCCTCTGTCTCTCCCTCTCTGCCCCCTCTGTCTCTCCCTCTCTGCCCCCTCTGTCTCCCCTCCTCTGACCCTTCTGTTTCCCCTTCTCTGCCCCCTCTGTCTCCCCCTCTCTGCCCCCTCTCTCTCCCCTTTACTGCCCCCTCTCTCTCTTCCTCTCTGCCCCCTCTGTCTCTCCCTCTCTGCCCCCTCTCTCTCTCCCTCTCTACCCCCTCTGTCTCCCCTCTGTGCCCCCTCTCTCTCCCCCTCTCTGCCCCCTTTCTCTCTCCGTCTCTGCCCCCTCTCTCTCTCCCTCTCTGCCCCCTCTCTCTCTCCCTCTCTGCCCCCTCTGTCTCTCCCACTCTCTGCCCCCTTTCTCTCTCCGTCTCTGCTCCCTCTCTCTCTCCCTCTCTGCCCCCTCTGTCTCTCCCTCTCTGCCCCTCTGTCTCTCCCTCTCTGCCCCTCTGTCTCTCCCTCTCTGACCCCTCTGTCTCTCTCTCTCTGCCCCTCTGTCTCTCTCTCTCTGCCCCTCTGTCTCTCCCTCTCTGCCCCTGTCTCTCCCTCTCTGCCCCCTCTGTCTCTCGTGATCTGCCCTCTGACCTCGTGATCCCCCTGACCTTGGGATCTCTCGTGATCCCCCTCTGACCTCTCTGCCCCCTCTGTCTCTCCCTCTCTGCCCCCTCTGTCTCTCCCTCTCTGCCCCTCTGTCTCTCCCTCTCTGCCCCCTCTGTCTCTCCCTCTCTGCCCCCTCTGTCTCTCCCTCTCTGCCCCTCTGTCTCTCTCTCTCTGCCCCCTCTGTCTCTCTCTCTCTGCCCCTCTGTCTCTCCCTCTCTGCCCCTCTGTCTCTCCCTCTCTGCCCCTCTGTCTCTCCCTCTCTGCCCCCTCTGTCTCTCCCTCTCTGCCCCTCTGTCTCTCCCTCTCTGCCCCCTCTGTCTCTCCCTCTCTGCCCCCTCTGTCTCTCCCTCTCTGCCCCTCTGTCTCTCCCTCTCTGCCCCTCTGTCTCTCTCCCTCCCACTGTATGTGACTTTGGGTGGGTCCCTCTCCTCTCCCTGGTTCCTCATCTGCTTCCAAGACTGCCCCCTCCCTCCCTGAGCCCAAAGAGCCGATGCCTGGGGAGGGCCCAGCCTGGACTAAGGCCCAGCGGCGGGAGGAGCCTGGGTTGGGAGGCCGGGAGCAGCAGGGCGAACGGCAGCAAATATTTATGGAGCCGGGTCTGTGCCAGGCTCAGGGCTAGGTGTGGCGAGATAAGGGGGCCGGGGGAGGCGCCCGGACTTGGCCTCCAACCCGCTCGCCCCAGGGAGGCCGGGAGCCGGGCAGGGGGAGGTGCCCGGGAAGGAGGGCTGGGCGCTGGGGTCGTGCAGGCAGGGGTCCCCGTGGAGCCTCGGGCCCCTCTGGAGAGTGGTTCACACTTCGCAGGTCAGCTCCACCCTGGTTGGTATGAAGCCTTCTCCCACCCAGAAGCCCCGAGCGCTCTCGCTGCGGTGGCACCTCCCGGCTGTCCCCGGCTTCCCCTTGGGCACCAGTCTGTGTTTTGTTGATAGCACCTGAGGTGGAAACAGATGGGCTTCAAGGAAGCAAGTCACATGGAATTGGACCCGAATGCAGATTATCAAATAAGTATCTGTGTGTCTACACTGATACAAAGAAATATGAGGATGAGGCCGGGAGTGTTGGCTCACGCCTGTAATCCCAGCACTTTGAGAGGCCGAGGCGGGAGCATCACCTGAGGTCAGGAGTTCGAGACCAGCCTGGCCAACATAGTGAGACCCCTGTCTCTACTAAAAGTACAAAAATTAGCCGGGCGTGGTGTCGTGCGCCTGTAATCCCAGCTACTTGGGAAGCTGAGGCAAGAGAATCACTTGAATCCAGGAGGCGGAGGTTGCAATGAGCCGAGATCGCACCACTGCACTCCAACCTGGGCGACAGAGCGAGACTTGAAAGAACGAAAGAAAGAAGGAAGGGAGGAAGGGAGGGAGGGAGGGAGGGGGGAAGGGAAAGAAAGAGGCAGATGAGCGAGTTAGCAGGGAAAGGTGAAGGAACACATCTCTCTTACAGAATAAATCTTTTTTTTTTTTTTTTGAGACAGAGTCCTGCTCTATCCCCCAGGCTGGAGGGCAGTGGCACGATCACTGCAACCACTGCCTCCTGGGTTCAAGCGATTCTCCTGCCTCAGCCTCCCGAGTAGCTGGGATAACAGGTATGCGCCAATGTGCCCAGCTAATTTTTTTTTTTTTTTGACACAGAGTCTCGCTCTGTTGCCCAGGCTGGAGTGCAGTGGCGCGATCTCGGCTCACTGCAAGCTCCACCTCCAGGGTTCAAGTGATTCTCCTGCCTCAGCCTCCCCAGTAGCTGGGACTACAGGTGCCCGCCACCACACCTGGGTAATTGTTTGTATTTTTAGTAGAGACAGGATTTCACCGTGTTAGCCAGGATGGTCTCAATCTCCTGACCTCGTGATCCGCCCGCCTTGGCCTCCCACAGTGCTGGGATTACAGGCGTGAGCCACCGCGCCCAGCTGTATTCTTAAGAACTATCTATCTACTCCCCCATTCTGAAGAAGGGAGCTTAATTCCCCCACAGCCCAAATGCCCCGTGGGCTGCACTCAGTGGCTTGTTTACAAAGACTGGATGAATGGAAAGGAAGGGGGGTCACATACAGTGGGGAGAGCTGGCAAACACCACCCCTGCCAGGTGACCAGGGTTACTAGCAGTATGGGTGAGAAGACATGAGAACACGCACCTCCTGATAGGAGGCGAAGAGAAGGGATTTTTTTTTTCATACTAAAAAAAATTTTTTGGCTGGGCATGGTGGCTCATACCTGTAATCCCAGCACTTTGGGAGGCCAAGGTGGGTGGATCACCTGAGGTCAAGAGTTCAAAACCACCCTGGTCAACATGGTGAAACCCCATCTCTACTAAAAATACAAAATTAGCTGGGCATGGTGGCACACGCCTGTAATCCCAGCTACTTGGGAGGCTGAGGCAGGAGAATTGCTTGAACCCGGGAGGCGGAGGTCGCAGTGAGCTGAGATCATGCTACTGCACTGCAGCCTGGGCAACAAGAGTGAAACTCCATCTCAATTAAAAAAAAAAATGTTTTTTGAAGAGAAATGTTTTGGGTCTCACTGTGTTGCCCAGAATGGTTCTCTAACTCCTGGGTTCAAGTGATCCTCCCTCCTCAGCTTACCAGATAGCTGGAACTATAGGTGTATGCCACCAGGCCTGGCTAATTTTTAATTTTTAATTTTTTCTGTAGAGGTGGTGTCTTGCTATGTTGCCCAGGCTGGTCTCAAACTCCTGGCCTCAAGCAATCCACCCACCTCAGCCTCCCAAAGTGCTGGGATTACAGGTGTGAGCCACCATGCTTGGCCCAGAGGGGCATTTTGTGTGTGTAACTGTCGTCCTAGCTACACGGGAGGCTGAGGCAGGAGAATCACTTGAGCCCAAGGGTTGGAGATTACAGTGAGCCGGGATCACACCACTGCACTCCTGCCTGGGCAACAGAGTGAGACTCCATCTCAAAAAAAAGAGGTTTTTTTTTTTGCGTTTTTGTTATTTATTGATTGATTTATGTATTAGTTCATCAGCTGTTAGTGTATTTTATGTGTGACCTGTGACAATTCTTCTTCCAATGTGGCCCAGGGAAGCCACAAGATTGGACACCCCTGCCCTGCAGGCTTCAGAGGCAGTGTGGCCCTGCCGACACCTTGACCCCAGACTTGCAGCCCCAGATCCCTGGGACAGCACACTTCTGTGGTCTGCTTTGCCGGGACTGCTCAAAACTGTCAAAGTCATCAGAACGAGGCAAGTCTGAGAAACAGTGGCAGACAGTAAGAGATTAAGGAGGCATGACAGTGAGACGCCATGTGGTATCCCGGGTGGGATCCTGAATGGAAAAAGGACATTCGTGACATCTGAGTAAAGGGAAGAGTTTTGTGCTGTACTAGTGTTTGCTTCTTGGTTTTGGCAGACGTGCCATGGTAATGGGAGACGAGAACATTTGGGGAAATTGGGTGAGGGGTCTGTAGCAAGTCTACTATCACTCACTGCAGCTCTACTATCCCGTCTTAAATGTTTCTAAACAAAAAAGTTTATGTAAGAAAGAAAACCAGGTGGGCTTATGGGTACTTTTGCCACACTCCCCACCAGGCTATTCACACAGAAGCCAGGGAGAATCTGTTACACCAGGAGAGGGGAGTTTGTGCTATTCAGGTGTATGTCTTTGTCCAAATGTATCAAAAGGTAACTTGGGAAATGTGGCATTTCACTGTATTTTAATTTTACTAATGGCAAGCAGCTTAAATATTTGATATCTTGTTATGTTATGCATGCTAATAAAACATCAAACAAAAAAGAAAAAATTTTTAAAAAACCAACAAAAAAATGTTACGCATGCTGAAGTGTTTAGGAGTGAAGTGAACTGATATGTTGCTTTGAGAATTGCAAGTTGCATAGAGAAAGATGAATATATGAGAACTCTCTGTGCTTTCTGTTCAATTTTGCTATGAACCTACAACTTCTCTAAAAAATAAAATGTATTAATTTTATAAAGATGGTTGATGGATGAAGCAATGATGGATAGATGGATGGATGATGCATGAATGGATAGGTGAATGGATGGATGGATGATGGATGGATGAATGGATGGTTGGATGAATGGGTGAATGGATGGATGGATGATGGATGGATGAATGGATGGTTGGATGAATGGGTGAATGGATGGATGGATGATGGATGGATGAATGGATGAATGGGTGAATCAATGGATGAATGAATAGATGGATGGATGGAAAGATGGACAGATGGATAAATGAATGAATGAATGGATGGGTGAATGGATAGATGGATAGGTGAATGGATGATGGATGAATAGATAATGGATGATGGATGAATGGGTGGATGGATGGATGGATGGATGGATGAATGGGTGGCTAAATGGATAGATGCATATATGGATGGATGATGGATGGATAGGTGAATGGATGGTGGATGAATGGGTGGATGGGTGAATGAATGGATGGATGGTTGGGTAAATGGTTGGATGAGTGAGTAGATGGATGGATGGATGATGGATGGATGAGTGAATGGATAAATAGATGGGTAAATGATGGATGGATGGGTGGATGAATAGATGAATAGATGGATGGATTATGGATGGATGTATAGATGGATGGCTGATGGATAAATGGGTGAATGGATGAATGGATAATGGATGGATGGATGGGTGTATGGAAGGATGGATGGATGTGGGAATGGATGGGTTCATGGATGGATGGATGAATGTAGAGAATGGGTACATAGACATTCGCTGCACAATTATTTTTATTTCCTTATGTTTTTATATTTTTATAATAACACACTAAAAGGAAAAAGGAACGTCGAATCCTGTCAGCCTCTGCATGAATTCCTCCAAGATTTCCATCTCATTTTGATCAGAAATTGGGTTCTCATGACTCTCTACCCAATCTGGTACCCCATCACCTCCTCGACCTCCTCTCCCATTGCTCCCTCCTTTGCTCACTCCTCTCCAGCCACATTGGCCCCTCTGCTCCTTGAACACTCCAGCTATGTCCCCTCCTCAGAACTTTTGCATCAGATGTGCCCTTCCTCTGGGACACATCCCAGTTATCTGCACTGCTCTCTCGTTCAGCTCTTGGCCTACACAACTGAAGTTCCTACATGCCCTGTCTTGCATTGTCTTTCTCCATAGCATTTCTCTTTCTCTAAGACGTTTTATAATTTACTTTCCTGCTATGTTTTCTTGCCTGACTTCCCTCACTAGAATGGAAGCCCCACCTAAAGAGGGATTCATCTATTTTGTTAACCAATGAATAAGCTGCACCTCGGACAGTGCCTGGCACATAGTAGAGGCTCAGTAATGAGTTTTAGGATGAGTGAATGGAAGACTGAATGAGGCCGGGCGCAGTGGCTCACGCCTTTAATCCCAGCACTTTTGGAGGCTGAGGCGGACAGATCACCTGAGGTCAGGAGTTCGAGAACAGCCTGGCCAAGATGCTGAAACCTCGTCTCTACTAAAAATAAAAAAATTAGCCGGGAGTGGTGGCACATGCCTGTAATCTTAGCTACTCGGGAAGCTGAGGCATGAGAATCGCTTGAAGCCAGGAGGCAGAGGTTGCAGTGAGCTGAGATCGTGCCGCTGTACTCCAGCCTGGGTGACAGAGTGAGACTCTGTCTCCAAAAAAAAAAAAAAAAAAAAAAACTTAATGAATGAGGTAAGGATGAAGCATTGTGTAAAGTTTCAAAGCCCAGGCTTTGCAGTCACAATGCCTGGGATCAAATCTGGCGTGGTACTTACTAGCCGTGTGGCCCTGGCTAATTCATTTCACCTTTCTGTACTTGAGTTTTCTCAGGAAAGCAGGGCCTGCTGGGAACCTCATAATCGCTAGTGGGCTGTAAATGGTACAGCCACTTTGGGAAACAGTCTGGCACTTTCTTAAAAAGTGAATCACACACTTCCCACACAGCCTAGCAATTCTGCTCCTAGAAATCTGCCCCAAAGAAATGAAAACATATGCCCACACAAAGACCTGTTGCTGGGCGCAGTGGCTCAGGCCTATAATCCCAGCACTTTGGGAGGCTGAGGCAGGTGGATCACCAGAGGTCAGGAGTTTGAGACTAGCGTGGCCAACATGGTGAAACCCCGTCTCCACTAAAAATGCAAAAATTAGCTGGGTGTGGTGGTGTGCCCCTGTAATCCCTGCTACTCGGGAGGCTGAGGTGGGAGAGTTGCTTGAACCTCAGAGGCAGAGGCTGCAGTGAGCCGAGACTGCACACCACTGCACTCCAGCCTGGGCAACAGAGCAAGATCCCGTCAAAAAAAAAAAAAAAAAAAGGCCGGGCATGGTGGCTCATGCCTGTAATCCCAGCACTTTTTGGAGGAAGAGGCAGGCAGATCATGAGGTCAAGAGATTGAGACCATCCTGGCTGACAGGGTGAAACGCTGTCTCTACTAAAAATACAAAAATTAGCTGGGTGTGGTGGCTGGCGCCTGCAGTCCCAGCTACTCAGGAGGCTGAGGCAGGAGAATGGCATGAACCCGGGAGGCGGAGCTTGCAGTGAGCAGAGATCATGCCACTGCACTCCAGCCTGGGCGACAGAGCGAGACTCTGTCTCTAAACAAAAAAAAAAAGACTTGTACATGCATGTTCACAGCAGCATTACTTAAACAGCCAAAGAGTAGAAACAACACAAACACCCATCAACGGATGAGAGGATAAACAATGTGTGGTGTATCCATACAGTGGAATATTATTCAGCTGTAAAAAAGGAATGAAGAGGGTGGGTGCAATGGGTCATGCCTTTGATCCCAGCAGTTTGGGAGATCAAGGTGGGAGGATTGCTTGAGCCTAGGAGTTGAAGATCAGCTCGGGCAACATAGTGAGACCCCCATCTCTACAAGAAATAAAAATATTATCCAGGTGTTGTGATGCACCCTGTGGTCCCAGCTGCTCAGGAAACTGGGGAGAGGTGGATCACTTGAGGTTGAGGCTGCAGTGAGCCATGATAGCACCACTGGACTCTAGCCTGGGCAACAGAGTGAGGCCTTCTCTCAATAACAGCAACAACAACAACTAAAAAGCAATTAAGTACTGAACTGACACAATTTACAATGTGAATAGACCTTGAAGACATTATGCTAAGAGGAGGAAGGCAGTCACCAAAGCTACATATGGCATATTCCATTTATATGAAATGTCTAGAATAGGTTCATCCATAGAGACAAAATAGATTCGTGGTTGCCCAGAGCTGAGGGTGGGAATGGAAAATGACCATTAACAGGCACAGGATGTCTTTTTGAGGTGATCAAAATATTCTTTTTAAAATTTTTAATTAATTCATCAATTTATGAATTATTATTATTATTTTTTAGAGACAGGATCTTGTTCTGTGGCCTTGGCTGGAGTTCAGTGGTGTGATCATAGCTCACTGCAGCCTTCAACTCATATAGCTCACTGCAGCCTTCAACTCCTGGACTCAAGACACCCTCCCACCTCCGTCTCCCAAGTAGCTGGGATTACAGGCACTTGCCACCACACCCAGCTAATTTTTGTTCAATGTTTTGTAGCGACAGGGTCTTGCTTTGTTGTCCAGGCTGGTCTCAAACTCTTGGCTCCAAGTGCTCCTGCCACCTCAGCTTCCCAAAGTGCTGGGATTACAGACCTGAGCCACCACACCCAGCCTGGAAATATTCTAAAATTGGATTGTGGTGATAGAGGCACAACTCTGTACATTTATTAAAAATTATCAAATTACGCCTGTAATCCCAGCACTTTGGGAGGCCGAGGTGGGTAGATCATGAGGTCAGGTGTTCAAGAGCAGCCTGGCCAACATGGTAAAACCCTGTTCATACTAAAAATACAAAAAAAAATTAGTGAGGCGTAGTGGCAGGCACCTGTAATCCCAGCTACTTGGGTGGCTAAGGCAGAGAATTGCTTGAACCCAGGAGGCGGAGGTTGCAGTGAACCGAGATCAAGCCACTGCACTTGAGCCTGGGCAACAGAGTGAGACTCTGTCTAAAAAAAAAAAAAAAAAATTATCGAATTGTACGACCAAATGGATGAAGTCTATATGTAAATGGTACCTCAGTAAAGCTGTTTATGAAAAGGCAAAACGAAAACAGAGCCAATAATAGTATCTATTTTATGTGGCTGTTGTGAGGATTAAATGGGCTAATCTACGTAGTACCCTTGAAGCAGACATAGGGTGAATACTCAAAAAGTGGGTTCCTATTATTAACAAATGTGGTTGCAGGCTGGGCACGGTGGCTCACGCCTGTAATCCCAGCACTTTGGGAGGCCAAGGCGGGTGGATCACCTGAGGTCGGGAGTTCGAGACCAGCCTGACCAATATGGAGAAACCCTGTCTCTACTAAAAATACAAAATTAGCCGGGCATGGTGGCGCATGCCTGTAACCCCAGCTACTCGGGAGGCTGAGGCTGGAGAAGCACTTGAACCCAGGAGGCGGAGGTTGCGGTGAGCCGAGATCGTGCCATTGCACTCCAGCCTGGGCAACAAGAGTGAACTCCGTCTCAAAAAACAAACAAACAAACAAAAACAAACAAATGTGGTTGCGATCGTACGTGTAAAGTGTTCAGCAAGTGAAAGACAAATGGCAGGTCGTGTTCCCTACATAACCGCAACTCCTTCAATAATCACCATCATTTGGTGTCTTTATCATTCTCTGCGTCTGTCCCACGCATCTGGCCTCAGTTTTCCACCTGCGCAATGAAAAAACTGGGCTCTATCTCCAAGGCCGTCTTCTCTTTGTCAATTCTGTATTTGGTTCTGAAAATGTTTCTCTTCGAGGCGGCAGATCTGCAATGAGAAGGGTGGGCAAACCCATAGAGCCGAGGTGGGGCCCGCGGGTCCTGGAGACCAACATGTGTGTAGGAAGGGGCCTGAAAGTGGACTGTGTGGTGGGAGCTGACGGGGAGGGTAAGATTGGCCTGGGTAAGGGTTCGAGGACCAGGTCTGCCAATTTGTAACCGTGATATCTTGGACAAGGAACTTCCTCTCTGCATCCAGAAAATGGGGAGGGTGTTTCCTGCCTCCCCGTGGAGCGGTGAGGATTCATTGAGATCATGTATATACCAGCCAGGGAGAATAATAGCTAAAAGTACCAACAGCAACAACCAACGGCAACAACTTTTTCTCTCCATTTTTTTTTTTTTTTTTTTTTTTAGCTCTGTCACCCAGGCTGGAGCGCAGTGGCACGATCTTGACTCACTGCAACCTCCACCTCCCAGGTTCAAGCAATTCTCCTGCCTCAGCCTCCCCAGTAGCTGGGATTACAGGCACATGCCACCATGCTTGGCTTATTTTTGTATTTTTAGTAGAGATGGGGTTTTACCACGTTGGCTAGGCTGGCCTCGAACTCCTGACCTCAGATGATCCACCCACATCAGCCTCCCAAAGTGCTGGGATTACAGGTGTGAGCCACTGTGCCCGGCCAACAGCAACAACTACTTGCCAGGCCCAAGCACTGTCTTCAGCCCTTTCCACTAAGTAACCCATTTAATACGCAAGGCTCATTTCATAGTAGTGATTACTGAAGCAGGACAAATGGCTTCTTTGCTTTAAGCCCCAATCTGGCCCTTCTATAAGTGGAGCTATGTAATTCCCTCGTTTGATGGGTTTTGTCCATGACATTGTATAGATAAGGTGTCTGGCCATGGTAGGCTCTCACTAAATAGGAGCCCCCATTAAGATATGGTAATAGGGAGCCACTGATGGTTCCTGAGGAGGGAGTAGCTTTGATGTAATAAAAGCAGACTTCAACCTCCCATCTCCCCAACACTTGACGCTTGGTTATAGTTTCTCATAGGATCTAGTTCTTTGGGGAACCAGTCTCATTTGGTAACCCTAATCTATTCGTGCCAATATTGGGTTATTGTTCATCTCCTGAGCTGGACGGTTGGTGTCAAAAGAGTGCCTAAGGGGTGTCATCAAATACTAGCCCCAACATCCAGCACTGGGCTTAAACTCAGTGATAAACAGTTGGGACAGGCCAGGTACAGTAGCTCATGACTGTAATGCCAGCACTTTGGGAGGCTGAGTGGGGAGGATCGCTTGAGGCCGGGAGTTGGAAACCAGCCTGGGCAACATAGTGAGACCTCGTCTCTACAAAAGAAAAAAGTAGGCCAGGTGCGGTGGCTCACACCTGTAATCCCAGCACTTTGGGAGGCCGAGGGGGGTGGATCACGAGGTCAGGAGTTCAAGATCAGCCTGGCCAAGATGGTGAAACCTCATCTCTACTAAAAATACAAAAAATTAGCTGGGCATGGTGGCGGGTGCCTGTAATCCCAGCTACTCGGGAGGCTGAGGCAGAGAATTGCTTGAACCCAGGAAGCAGAGGTTGCAGTGAGCTGAGATCACACCACTGCACTCCAGCCTGGCGACAGAGCGAGACTGTCTCAAAATAAAATAATAAAATAAAATAAAATAAAAAAAATATTAGCCAGGCATGGTGATACAAATTTGTAGTCCCAGCTACTCCAGAGGCTGAGGCAGGAGGATCACTTGAGCCCAAGAGATGGAGGCTGCAGTGAGCTATGATTGTGCCACTGCACTCCAGCCTGGGCAAAAAAGTGAGACCGTTTCAAAAAACAAACAAACAAACAAACAAACAAACAAACAAACTAATCCATACAAGCCGGCACAGTGCTAAGGGCTCAGCCAAGATGTGTGAAATCATTGAAGGTGGAATTATTTGAAGCTTTCGGTGTCATCCTCTCCCACCTTGACCCTCAATCACCATCTTTCTCGCTTCTCTGCCTCCTTTGATCCATCTAGCATCGTTGACGCACTGGGGAAACAGCTTCCCTCTCAGAGCTTCAGTTTGTTGTCCTGGAAAATGGGGAGGCTCTGCCCCTTTCTTGCTGTTTCTTGTGGGTGTGCAGGTACCTAAGTAGTCAACGTCTTTTTTTTTTTTTTTTTGAGATGGAGTCTCGCTCTGTCGCCCAGGCTGCAGTGCAGTGTTGCAATCTCAGCTCACTGGAACCTCCACCTCCCGGGTTCAAGCAATTCTCCTGTCTCAGCCTCCTGAGTAGCTGGGACTACAGGCGCCCGCTGCCAAACCTGGCTAATTTTTGTATTTTTAGTAGAGACGGGGTTTCACCTTGTTGGTGAGGCTGGTCTCGAACTCCTGACCTCAAGTGATCCACCCTCCTCGGCCTCCCAAAGTGCTGGGATTATAGGCATAAGCCACTGCACCCCGCCCGTCATTATTTGCATAGGGCAAGAGAGAATCATCGAAGGTGCTGGGGGAAAGCAGGATGTCAAGAGAAGGAAAGAGAAAGGTGTTTAAGGAAGTTTAGCTGAGAGATACCCCTCTTCCTTCCACTCCTGGAACCTAAATAAATGGGTAAAAAAGAAAACAACTGGGCCAGGTGCGGTGGCTCATGCCTGTAATCCCAGCACTTTGGGAGGCTGAGGCGGGTGGATCATGAGGTCAGGTGGTCACGAGATCAGGAGTTCAAGACCAGCCTGGCCAATATGGTGAAACCCCATCTCTACTAAAAACACAAAAATTAGCTGGGTGCAGTGGCAGGTGCTTGTAATCCCAGCTACTCGGGAGGCTAAGGCAGGAGAATTGCTTGAACCTGGGAGGCGGAGGTTGCAGTGAGCTGAGATCATGCCACTGCACTCCAGCCTGGGTGACAGTGCAAGACTCCATCTCAAAAAAAAAAAAAAAAAAACAAAAAAAACAAAAAACCAAAAAAACCCAACAACTTGAAGATGTGTAGAAATTGAAACTTCCCACCTCACCTCCAATTACCTGCAGTTTCTAAAATATGTAGTAATGGCCAGGTGCAGTGGCTCATGCTGGTAATCCCAGCACTTTGGGAGGCTGTGGCAGGAGGCTTCCTTGATCCCAGGAGTCCAAGACCAGCCTGGGTAACATAGGGAGACACCATCTCCACAAAAAATTTAAAAATTAGTCAAGCATGGCCGGGCACAGTGGCTCACTCCTGTAATCCCAGCACTTTGGGAGGCTGAAGCAGGAGGATCACGAGGTCAGGAGATCGAGACTATCCTGGCTAACACGGTGAAACCCAGTCTCTACTAAAAATACAAAAAATCAGCCGGGTGTGGTGGCGGGTGCCTGTAGTCCCAGCTACTCGGGAGGCTGAGGCAGGAGAATGGCGTGAACCTGGGAGGTGGAGCTTGCAGTGAGAGGAGATCACGCCACCGCACTCTAGCCTGGGTGACAGAGCGAGACTCCGTCTCAAAAGAATAAATAAATAAATAAATAAAATAAAAATTAGTCAAGCATGATGGTGCACACCTGTAGTCCCAGCTACTTGGGAGGCTGAGAAGAGAGAATCCCTTGAGCCAGGAGGTCGAGGCTGCAGTGAGCTGTGATCGCACCACTGCACTCCAGCCTGGGCAATAGAGCAAGATCCTGTGTCCAAAAAAAAAAAAAATCCTGTAGTACCCACCTCCTAGCCTTTGCCCCTGTTTTTTCTTTGTCTGGTGTTGTCTTCTCACAGATGTTTCTTTCTCATACCCGGTTCCCTCCATCTTCATTCAAATCAAACATCGCCTGGCCAGAGAAGCCCCAACCCCCAGTCCTGCTCTGCCATCATACTGTCTGGTGGTTTACTCTTGGTAGCCCTTATACCTGGTGCTATATTGCATCCTGCTAGGACTTTTTTCAATGATGTAATGTTCTAGATCTGTGCTGTCCAATATGGCAGCCACCAGCCACATGGGGCTCTTTGGCCCTTGAAATAGTGAGACTGAGGCCGGGTGCGGTGGCTCACGCCTGTAATCCCAGCACTTTGGGAGGCTGAGGCGGGCGGATCACCTGAGGTCAGGAGTTCGAGACCAGCCTGGCCAACGTGGTGAAACCCCGTCTCTACTAAAAATACAAAAAGTTAGTTGGTTGTGGTAGCAGGCTCCTGTAATCCCAGCTACTCAGGAGGCTGAGGCAGGAGAATCCCTTGAACCTGGGAGGTGGAGGTTGCAGTGAGCCAAGGTCGTGCCATTGTACTCCAGCCTGGGCGACAAGAGTGAAACTCTCTCTCTCTCAAAAAAAAAAAAAAAAGAGTGAAGAGTGTGACTGAGGAACCGAACTTTTACATTTATTTCATCTTAATGTCTTTACATTTCCATATTCTAAATTTAAACGGAAATAGCCACGTGTGTCTGCTGGATATCATATTGGACAGTGAAGATGTAGAATATCCCATCATCACAAAAAGTTCTCCCAGACTGGGCAATATAGCAAGACTCTGTCTCTGCAAGAAATGAAACAATCAGCTGGGTGTGGTGGCATGCACCTGTAGTCCTAGCTCCTTGAGAGGCTGAGGCAAGAGGATTGCTTGGGTCTGGGAGTTTGAGACTGCAGTGAGCTATGACTGCACCACGGCACTGCAGCTTGGGCAACAGAGTGAGGGAAGAAAGGTTATGGAAACTTTTCTGAGAAAAAAAAAAGTTATGTTGGACAACGCAGGGCTAGAATTCCAGCTCTTTCAGAGGAAGGTATTGGACTCCTCCTCAGTGCCTAGCACCACCGCTGACACAGAGTAAGGGTGTGGTAGAGATTGACTGAGTAAGGCGCGGAGCTTCCACAGGGCAGCGGTGACGATGATCTATCTTCTCACATTCCTGTTTCTTCTCAACCCAGCCTTCACCGGCTTCTTGCTTGGTTGAGGGCCACATATTTTCTGATGTATCTGTGTCCTTCCTGCTCTGAACCCAAGTTCAGAGTTGGCTGGACAAATCCTGACTCGCCCCAGCGCCCCCGGCCTGCCCCACCTCCACAGAACACCTCGCTCTCTTGGATTTCACGAACTCACATTTATTCACAGACAGACAAAGGGACAAGGACAGACCTTTGCTCACTGGGGACCCCCAGGGTCTGGCAGTTCCAAAGAGGTGATGGTGTCCAGTGTGTGAAACGGGGGACAGGCAGGCGGGGGCGTCCCCACCAGTCTCCATCCCTCTGGCCAACTGTCCGCCGCCTTTTTTTCCAAGTCGTCCTGCCTTAAGACACATGTTGGGGTGAGCGGTTCCTAACCAGCATCAGGGGTTCTGGGGGCGGGCGATGGGGGAGGAAGGGGCAGTCCAGGGCCCCCCACTCCTTAGTGTCAAGGGCGTCAAGGGGACGGGTGGGTAGACAGAGGAGGTGGCTCCTTCAACTTCCCTCCTCCATTCTGCAAACCGGGGAGCTCAGGCGGAGCGGCGGAGGGCAGGGCGGCGAAGGTCAGGAGGCCAGGCCCCCCAGCCCGCGCAGGTGAGCCTTGCTGTCTACCTCTTCCTCCTCCATCTCGAAGGCTGAGTGGTCTTGGCTGTCGAAACAGGAGGCGCTGAGGAAGACAGGGGGAGCCGGCGGGGACTGGGGTGGGGTCCCCGGAGAGGGCGGCTCTTCCTTAATGTTTGCGAGGGGCAGCGGGAGCCCTTCTTCCTCCTGTTCGGCCTTCAGGGGCGGCGGGGGCGGTGGCGGCGACGTCGGGGCCTGGGCCTGCAGTGCCTGCAGCGCGGCGGCCCTCTCCAGCTCTGCGCGGTGGCAGCGCTGGTGGCGCAGGAGGCTGTAGGCGCGCGAGAAGCGGCGCGGGCAGCGCGGGCACGGGTGCGGGGCTGGGCCCCCCGCGTGCACCTGTGCGTGGCGCGCCAGGTCGGCCAGGCGCTTGAACTCCCGCTGGCAGCGCACGCACTGGAAGGGGCGCGCTCCCGAGTGGGTCACCCCGTGCTGCCGCAGGTGCGCCCGGCGCCTGAAACCTTTGCCGCACTCTGGGCACCAGAAGCGGGGCTCCCCGGCGGGGGGCCGAGCCGGGGCAGCGTCGCCTCCGTTCTGCCCGCCTTCTCCCCCTTCCGAGGCACCCCCGCACTCCGCCCCCTCGCCCCCCTCCGGCCCCTTGGCTGAGTTCCGTGCACCCGAGGCCTTGTCGTCCTTCTTGCCCGCCGCGGGCAGCGGGGCCAGCAGGCTGAGGGGGCCGTGGACGCGGCGGTGCTGGCGGAGGTAGGAGGCGAGGCGGAAGGCCAGGCCGCAGTCTGGGCACACGAAAGGGCGGTCGGTGGAGTGGACCAGCCGGTGGCGCGACAGGGACCAGGGCCTGGCGAAGGCCTTGAGGCAGATGGAGCACTGGTGTCGCTTGGGGCGTGGCGGGGGCCCCCCTTCCCCTTCCTGTTCGCCCTCGGGGCGCAGACACGGGTGCGCCTTAAGCTCGCCCTTGGTGGCGAAGGCTTCGCGGCAGCGCAGGCACAGCAGCGTCCAGTCTGCCTGGAGCAGGACCTGTTTCTCCTCCTGCCGCCCGGCCGCCAGCGCCAGCTCGGCCCTCAGCTCTGCTGCCCCGGCCTCGGCCTCCTCCGACTCCGACTCCCGGGGCTCCGCGGCGCTGGTGGGCGCAGCCAGCGTGGAAGGCTCCCCCGCAGGCCACGTCTCAGGCCACGCTGCGACCGCCTCCTCCTCCGTGGCCCCCGCTGCAGCGGTGGTGGGCGGCTCCGAGCCCTCGTCCTGCGGGCCCCAGCTGGGCTCGGCCGTCTCCTTGGCCACCCTCTCGATGGCCAGCTCGACCTCGCCGCCCGCGTGCTCCTGAGCCAGGTGGCGCCTGAGCTGGGCCGGTTCTGGGAAGGTGCGGGGGCAGGCGGCGCAGCGCAGCGGGGGCTGGGGCCCGTGGCCGCGCAGGTGGCGGGAAAGGTGGGCCGGCCGGCGGAAGGCCTTGGGGCACAGCGGGCAGGCGTGGGGCCGGAGCCCCGAGTGGCTCAGCCGGTGCCGGGAGAGGTAGTAGGGGAAACGGAAGAGGCGGCCGCAGGTGGGGCAGGGCAGGGGCGCCCTAGGGGCTCCAGCGCCCCCCCTGCCACGGCCACGGCCTCGACCACGGCCTCGGCCACGGCCCCGGCCTCGGCCACGGTGAGGTGGGCTGCCCTGGGCGGGTGGAGGAGGCTGCGGATCCATGCCTGTGGGGAGAGAGGGGAGAGATGGGAAGCGGGGCAGAGGTAAAAAGAGGTGCGTGGGGTGTGGCAGAAAGAGAAGCAGAGACAGAGATGGAGAGGCAGAGAGGGTCAGGTATTTAGCCAGGAGAGAGATATGAGACAGACAAAGATGAGAGACACCGAGGGGAGGCCAGAGATGGAGAGACAGGAGGAGAGAGATCAGAGACAGAGCGACAGAGCAGGGAATAGAGACAGGAGAAGGCAGAGATGGGAGACACGGAGAAGTGGGGATGGACAGACAGAGACCAGGAGTCGCAGAAAGACAGGATGGTGAAAGGCAGAGCATAGAAGAGACAGAGGAGAGTGAGGAACACCCAGCAGAGAGACAGAGACACAGAGAAGAGGAAACAAAGAGACTTGGAGAACCAGAGGCAGAGATAGTGCAAGCGCAGAGATCAGAAGAGCAGTGGCGGTTTGGGGGCCGGGGAGACAGGGAGACAGACACACAGAGGGAGTGAACTGGGCAGAGGCACGGAGGGGGACAAAGTCAGCGAACCGCTTCTGCTCCAGGTCCCCCGGCCAGGCTGAACGTTTTGGGAGGGGCTGGGACACAGCCCATGGGGCCTGACTGGAGGGGGTGGGATTCGAAGCCGGTAGGCCCCGGAAATAGAGTGTGTTCTCAGACGCCAGGGGCTGGGAGAGGTCGGGGAGTAGGAGGGTTCAGACTTCTGGTCTGAGTTGGGAGGGGGCTAGGGGCCCAGACTCTTGGGACCGATGGGGATGGGAGCTGGGGATTGAGACTCCTGGGTCCAGGTCATGACGGATTGGGGAATCTGGACTCTGGTATGGAGGAGGTGTGGATTCCTGGGTCCCGGTGGAGGAGGGGCTGGGGAGGGGGCTGGGCTCCCAGGACAAGGGGGAGGCGGGGGCTGGGGACCCAGCTGCCGGGAATCCCCAGGGAGGACGCGACTGAGGGCCGGACCTCTGGACTCGGGAGGGAGGCTGGTGGGGGTCGGGGGTCCCAGGTCCTAGAGGGGGGCCGATCTCCTCCGGGCCAAGCCTGCAGCTCCCCGAAGGCATGATCAGCAGAACTGGGGCCGGGTCGAGGCCTTGAGGATTTCTCAGCCCTGGGCCTGGGGCTTGGTCCTGGTCGCTGGGGCTGGGTTCTTACCTCGCCTCCTTGGCTCCTTTCTTCCTTCCCCACGGCCGGCCAAACGCGGACGGTGGTGGCGGGGAGGGAGGGGGGCCTGAGCGTGGTGGGGGGTGGAGGAGGAGGCTGGGCTCGGTGTCACTGCCTAAGCCTTCCCCCCGGAAACCTGGCCTTTCCTCGGAGCCTGAAAGAGGAAAGACTGGCTGGGAAGCCGGAAGCGGGAGGACGGGGGACCTGGAGAGGGGAGGGAAGGCAGCTTGCACTACAGGGTCCTGTGAGGGGAGGGGGCTGGGGGCCTGTCCCCCGGGCTCCCAGAGGGCGGAGGGTGCTGAGGGCCTGGAACACTGGGTCCAGCTACTCCCGGCTCCCCAACATGCACACACACATATTCATTCATTCCTTCAACAAATACACATTTATCAGGTCCTGTCTGTGCCAGGCACTGTGTCAGGCCAGGGGAGTGGCTGGGGGAGGAAGATGAATGAATCAGTGACAGAGGCTTCAGAAAGTACTGGCACTCTGGATCAGAACCTGGCTCCAGCCTTCCCTTGGCTGTCTGGGTGAAGGAGTCTCCCACTTTGAGCCTCGGTTTCCCCCTTTGTGAAAGCCCCTGCATATACTCATTCAACTCTAAGCGACCAATATTTACTGAATATCTACTACGGGCCAGCCTGCATATATTTGTCTACATATACGCATATTCACTGGGACCTTAGCAGCCAATGTTTACTGAGCACCTACTATGGGCTGGTGCTGTCCTTGGTGCTGGAGTCACAGTGGCAAAAACTGGAGCTCACTGTCTGATGGGGAAGGCAGATAGACACGGATCAATCACGCTGCAGTGCATGTGGGGGAACGTGTGCTCCGAGGCAGGGAACTGCTATGAGAATGCAGAGAACAGAAGGCACTGAGCTGAGCTCACACTGGAAGGAGGTGATTCCTGAGGTCTTCCTGGAGGCAGCAATGTTTCAGCTGAAATTGGCAGAATGAAACCAACCTGGCGACATCTCAGAAACCTATTCTGGAGCAGAAAAGGCATTTTGCAGGAGTATACCCACAGCTTGACGCTGTTTGTTTAAGGTTACATTCCTGCCAAACAGTGCTAATGACAGTGCGAGCAAACAGGTCCTTTCATACACGGCTGGGGCAAGTAGAACCTGGAACATTCTTACCGAGCCAGCAATTCCAGGAATTTATTCTTCAGAGGCATCTACTCGGAACTGCACAAAATAATGTCTGCACCAGGTTAATCATTGCAGTCCTGCACATCACTGCAAACAGCTGAAACCAATCTAAACACCCATCTGTAGGAGAGCTGAGTAATAAATCATGACTGATCCACCCAGTGGAATACCAGGTGTCCATAGAAAAGAACAAAGAAGCTCACCGTGTGCATATATGGTAAGTCTCCAAGTGATAACCTGTAGAAGAGAAAAATGGAAGGTCAAGTACAGCCTGCAGCCTGTTCTGGGTTTGTGTGTGTTCTGGGATTGTGTCCAGATGAACTGGAACAAGAGAGAAGAAACTGAAACTGGCAACATAGTCTAACTTCCAGGACAGAAATTTACTACACTCTATCCTTGTTTTTTTGTTTTTTTGTTTTGTTTTGTTTTCTTTTCTTTTGAGATGAGATCTCCTTCTGTTGCCCAGGCGGCTGGAGGAAGTGCAGTGGTGTGATCTCGGCTCACTGCTCGACCTCCCAGGCTCAAGCAATCCTCCCACCTCAGCCTCCTGAGTAGGTGGGGCTACAGGAGTGTGCCACCATGTCTGGCTAATTTTTGTATGTTTTGTAGAGATGGGGTCTCCCTATGTTGCCCAGGCTGGGCTTGAACTCCTGGGCTCAAGCGATCCACCTGCCTCGGCCTCCCAAAGTGCTGGAATTACAGACATTAGCCAGTGTGCCCAGCCTTTTGTACTTTTTGAATTCAAAACCGTGTGAATGTGCTATATACTTAAGAAAGTAAAGGAGGCCAAGCATGGTGGCTCACGCCTGTAATCTCAGCACTTTGGGAGGCCCAGGTGGGCAGATCACCTGAGGCCAGGAGTTCAAGACCAGCCTGGCCCACATGGTGAAACCCCATCTCTACAAAAAGTACAAAAATTAGCCAGGCATAATGGCACATGCCTATAATCCCAGCTACTCAGGAGGCTGAGGCAGGAGAATGGCTTGAACCTGGGAGGCAGAGGTTGCAGTGCGCTGAGATCGTGCCATTGCACTCCAGCCTGGGCGACAGAGCAAAACTCCACCTCAAAAAAAAAAAAAAAAAAAAAAAAAAGAAAATAGTAAAGGAAAAAGAAATACATGGGGATTATAAAAATAAATGAAATGAAAAATAATAGCTTACTCTTGTGAGCGTATTACAAATGTGAACCCATTTACTCCTTGCTTTATGAAGTAGGTACCATTATTTTTCCCTTTTACAGAGGATGAAAGTGAGATACTAGAAGTTTCCAAACCTAGCGAGTCTCAGTAAGAAGTTTCACTTCACAAACAGATAGGAGAAATGATAGTGGATCAGAAGCATGATTTAAAAAAAATAATAAAAGGCCGGGCGTGATGGCTCATGCCTGTAATCCCAGCACTTTGGGAGGCCGAGGGTGGCAGATCACTTGAGATCAGGAGTTCGAGACCAGCCTGGCCAACACGGTGAAACCGTCTCTACTAATAATACAAAAATTAGCTGGGCATGGTGGTGCGCGCCTGCAATCCCAGCTAGTCCGGAGGCTGAGGCAGGAGAATCGCTTGATCCCGGGAGGCGGAAGTTGCAGTGAGCCGAGATCGTGCCACTGTACTCCAGCCTGCGACAGGGCAAGACTCCGTCTCAAATAAATAAATAAATAAATAAATAAATAAATAAATAAATAAAATAGGAATGGGGTCTCACTCTGTTGCCCAAGCTAGTCTTGAATTCCTGAGCTCAAGCAATCCTTCCACCTCAGCATCCGAAAGTGCTGGGATTACAGGCATTAACTACTGTGCCCAGACTAGGAGCATGCTTTTTAAAAGCACCTTGTCCATAATACTATATTTTAAAGAATATATACCATGGAATAAAAGTCTAAAAATGTCTGTGGTAATAATAGGCACCAAATTCAAGATATAAGTTATGTTTGAGATAGGAGAGGCAATCAGATCTGGTAGTCAGAATATGGGTGTGTGTATTTTAACATGTTTTTTGTAAAATACACTTAAAATTTATAATTGTAACCATTTTAAATCACACAGCTCAATGGCACTAAGTAAATGTTGCACAACTATCCACGCTGTCTAGTTCCAGAACTCTTTTTTTTTTTGAGACAGACTTTCGCTCTTGTTGCCTAGGCTGGAGTGCAATGGCATGATCTCAGCTCACCGCAATCTCCGCCTCCTGGGTTCAAGCGATTCTCCTGCCTCAGTCTCCCAAATAGTTGGGATTACAGGCATGTGCCACCACGCCCAGCTTATTTTGTATTTTTAGTAGAGACAGGGTTTCTCCATGTTGGTCAGGCTGGTCTCAAACTCCCAACCTCAGGTGATCCACCTGCCTCGGCCTCCCAAAGTGCTGGGATTACAGGCGTGAGTCTCTTTCTTTCTTTCCTTCTTTCTTTTTTTGTAGATATGGGGTTTTGCTTTGTTCCCTAGCCTGGTCCGAACTCCTGGTCTCAAGCAATCCTCCCACCTGAGCCTCCTAAAGTGCTAGGATTACAGGCGTATGCCACCGTGTCCAGCCTAGTTCCAGAACCTTTTCATCAGCCCAAACAAACCCTAAGCCCATTAGCAGTCATTCCCACACTTCCTTCTATCCCCAGCCCCTGTCAACTAATAATCAGTTTTCTGTCTCTATGAATTTGCCTATTCTGGACATTTCATATCAATGGAATCATACCATATGTGTTCCTTTGTGACTAGCTTCTTTCACTTTGCATAAAAGTTTCTCCTCCTCCTCCACAAAGGACATTGCACCCCCTCTTTTTAAAAATTGAGACAGGGTCTTTCTCTGTTGCCCAGGCAGGAGTGCATTGGTGCAATCACGGCTCACTGCAACCTCCACCGCCAGGGCTCAAGCGATTCTCCCACCTCAGCCTCCCAGATAGCTGAGACTACAGGCATGCACCACCACGCCTGGCTAATTTTTGTTTTTGGTAGAGATGGGATCTCGCCATGTTGCCCAGTGTGGTCTTGAACTCCTGGGCTCAGATGACCAGCCCACCTCGGCCTCCTGAAGCACTGGGATTACAGGCGTGAGCCACCGCACCCGGCCAGCATAATGTTTCTAAGCTTCATGCGTGCCATGGCATGAGTTGGTTCTTCACTCCTTTTTGTGGCTGAATAGTATTCCTCTGCGTGAGTGCAGTCATCCCTCGGTGTCCAAGGGATTGGTTCCAGGACTCTCCTCAGATTCCAAATCCCTGGGTGATCGAGTCCCTTACAGCCTCCTATCTTAGGGTGCAGAACCCACAGATGTGGAGGGCCGCTGTCACCTACATTTTGTTTATCCATTCATTTGTTGATGGATATTTGGGTTGCATCTATCTTTGGGCTATTGTGAATAGTGCTGTTATAAACATTGGTGTATAAGTTTTTGTTTGAACAGCTGTTTTTAATTCTTTTGGGTATATACCAAGGATGTGTGTACTATTTTATCATCTATATTTTGAAGGCTTGAAAGATGGATGAGGAGGAGGAGGAGGAGAAATAATAATGAATTCAGGAATGGAGGTGATAGAAAAGAAAACTTTAAGCAGAGAGCACAGCACATGGAAGGGGGTTTGTGCTCTGCTTCCCCAGCACATGGCGGGGGATGGGGTTGGGGGTCTTGCATTAGGGCATAAAGGAGGCCAGTGTGGCGGAGAGAGGCCAGAGCTGCACCCAGCGACCGTGCCGGGCCTCCGAGTCCAGGCTGAGCTTGGACTCATTCCGAGTGCACTGAGAAGCCATTGAAAAGGTTTTAAGCAGGAGAGTCACATGATCCGATTAGTGTTTTAGAGAAATTCCTGTGGGACCCGCGTGGAGGCCGGGCCGGATGCTGGGGAGACCGAGGCGGGGAGCTGGGAGAAGGAGGGGCGCGGGCCCAGGTGCTAGAGGGGGTCCTGGGCCCCTCGACCTCCGGCTGGGAAGGCGGCTCCCTGGGCAGGGGGCGGGGCTTGTCGCTGACTGGCTCAGGGCTGGACTCCCCGATGCCAGGCCCACCGTCTCCCCCTCCTCATTGGCTCTCCTGCTTCCAGCCCCCCTCCCTCCCGTGCAGCCTCCAGCACCCAGAAATCATATCACCTCACTCCTGAGCCCAACACCCTCCCGTCCATGGCTCCCCATCTCCCTCGGAATAACACCCAGAGCTTCCCTAATGACCCCCACGTGCACCTCCGTCCTCAAGGCCCTGCTTGCCTTCCTACCTTCCTCTCCGCGTTACACCGCCCTCTCCGCTCTGTCCCGAGTTAGGGCCTTTGCACTTGCGGTTGCCCCGGCCTGGAAAGCCCTCCCGAGGTTTCCATCCAGCTTCGCTTACGTCCCTCACTCCTACAGCTTCCTGGAGACACCTGTCTTGTCCACCCAGGCTAAAATAGCCTCTCGTCACCCTCTGGCCTTCACCTTGCCTTAATTTTCTTTTTTTCTTTTTTCTTTCTTTCTTTTTTTTTTTTTTTCAGTCAGGGTCTCGCTCTGTCGCCCAGGCTGGCGTGCAGTGGTGCAATCCCAGCTCACTGCAACCTCCGCCTCTTGGGTTCAAGCGATTCTCCTGCCTCAGCCTCCCGAGTAGCTGGGATTACAGGCGCCTGCTACCACGCACAGCTAATTCTTTTTTGTATTTTTAGTAGAGACGGGGTTTCGCCATGTTGGTCAGGCTGGTCTCGAACTCCCGACCTCAGGTGATCCTCCCGTCTCGGCCTCCCTAAGTGCTGGGATTACAGACGTGAGCCACGGCGCCGGCCTTTAATTTTCAACATGGTACTTATCACGAACACACACTAGGCAACGTGTGAATGTCCCATGGATTCCCTATCTCCCCTGCCACTAGAATAAAAACTCCACAAGGGAAGGGGCTTGTTTTGCCTGTTTGCTTAACGGCTCTGCCCACAGGTGGCTGCCCGGGACAGACAAGGGGCTTAACAAGCATTTGTGGATGAATAAAAAGGGATGAAGGGTGGGAGGAGTGAGGCTGTTCCTGAAAGGAAGAAGGCTCGGGGGCCCGGGGGAGACTCCCGCTCAGGCAAGCGTGCAGGACGCTGGCTGGCTCCAAGGTCTGCACGCAGGAATCAGCTCGCCAAACACAGGCGTGTGAGTCGCCGGCGTCTGGCTGGTAATTAATGTTTTGCAACGGTTGAGAGCGTCCTCAGGGTAAAATTCCCGCTCCTGTCCTCTCCTCGCTTCCCACCCCCCCTCCAACCTCAATCAGCGTATCTATAAAATGGGGCCGCTATGTGACGCGTTGGGTGCAGTGTCCAGCCCAGCACCGGGCGCTTGTGAGACTCGGAGGAAACGGGATGGGTCCTTCTCGTTACCGCCCCAGAAGAGAAAGGACTGTGGTGCAGGTGAGGTGGGTGGGAACCTCAGCCTCGCGAGGTCCCTATTCATTACTCCCTGGCCGGCGGCCATCTCCATGGCAACGCTGGCGCCTTTCCAGTGCGCAGCTCCGGGGCCGAGCCTGTCTCTAAGCCGGTCTCGGAGTGGGCGGGTCTTGTCCCTGGGGGCGGTGCCTGCTTCGAAGTGGGCGGGCCTTGTTTCTCGAAAGAAGATACTTTTTTTCTCAAACCAGAAAGCATGTCTGGTTTTTGAGTGGCGGTTGCAGAGTGGAGAGGAATATCTCTAAGATTTAGCTGATTTTATTCCCAAAGGTTGAGCTTTTTCAAACAGGCAACAGTGGATCTCCATTCAAAAAGTCTCCCTTGAGTGCTAAACTCTTACTTGTTTTCTCCTCCCAGAAATTTAAATTCCTCCTTTAAATTTTCCTTTCTTTTTCTTTCTTTTTTAATTTATATTTTAAATTTTAATTAATTAATTTATTTTTTCAGACGGACGTCTCGCTCTGTCACCCGGGCTGGAGTGCAGTGGCATGTTCTTGGGTCACTGCAACCTCTGCCTTCTAGTTCAAGCGATTCTCCCGCCTCAGTCTCCCGAGTAGCTGGGATTACAGGCGTGCACCACCATGCCCACCTAATTTTCGTATTTTTAGTAGAGACGGCATTTCACCATATTGCCCAGGGTGGTCCTGAACTCAAGTGATCCGCCTGCCTCAGCCTCCAAAAGTGCTGGGATTACAGGCGTGAGCCACCACGTTCGGAATTATTTTTTATTTTTGAGACGGGGTCGCACTCTGTCGCCCAGGCTGGAGTGCAGTGGTGCGATCATAGCTCACTGCAACCTCGACCTCCTGAGCTCAAGTGATCCTCTCAGCTCAGCCTCCCAAGTAACTGGGACTACAGGCGTGCACCACCATGCCGGTTTTTTGTTTGTTTGTTTGTTTTGTTTTTGGTAGAGACAGGATCTCACTATGTTGCCTAGGCTGGTCTCGAACTCCTGAGCTCAAGCCATCCTCCTGCCTCAGCCTCTGAAATTGCTGGGATTACAGACATGAGTCAACTCGCCCAGCCTAAAATATCTTCTTTGTGAAATATAAGACACACAGACAAAAAATGCACAATACAAACACACAATTGAATAAATAATTATAAAATGATCATCCGATTAAGAACTAGAACTTTGTCGGCTATCAGCAACCGTGGAAACTTCCAGGATATCCCCTCCCGCTTAACTTGTCCAGTCCACTATTCTGAGTTTTATAGAACATTGTTGTCCTTGCTTTTTTATATGGTTTACTACTGACAATGTATCCTTAACAATATTACAGTTTAGTTTTATGTGCATTATAATGGGTTTGCTTTTTTTTTTGGAGACAGGGTCTCCCTCTGTTGGCCAGGCTGGAATGCAGTGGAATGATCTTAGCTCACTGCAACCTCCGTCCCCCTACCCCAGGCTCCAGCGATCCTCCTGTCTCAGCCCCCCGAGTAGCTGGGCCTACAGGCACACGCCATCACACCTGGCTATTTTTTGTATTTTTACTCGAGATGGGGTCTTGCCATGTTGCCCAGGCTGATCTCGAACTCCTGGACTCAAGCAATCCTCCTGCCTTGGCCTTCCAAAGTGCTGGGACTATAGGCGTGAGCCACTGCACCTGGCCTCAATGTTATGTAAATGAAATCATGCTCTGTTTCTGGCTTTTTGGGTCCTGTATCTTTGTAACTTTCATTCATGATACTGTGTTTATCTGCAGCTCATTCATTCTTGTTGCTGTATAGTATTCCACTGCATAATATGCCATCGCTAATTATCCACTGTATTGCTGATGGGCGTTTTGGTTGTCCTGAGTTTGGGGTTGAAAGTATTGCTACTATGAATGTTTTTGTATGTCTCTGGGTGCAGGGGGACTTGAGTTAGCATTTACGCCTAGCAGTAGAATTCCTGCATCACAGGATATATGTATGTTCAATATTTGAGAATGGCAACCTATGGGGCATTTAATTTAAGAAACTCAGCAGGGTGCAGTGGCTCACACCTGTAATCCCAGCACTTTGGGAGGCCGAGGCGGGCAGATCGATCACCTGAGGTCAGGAGTTCGAGACCAATCTGACCAACATGGTGAAATCCCGTCTCTACTAAAAATACAAAAATTAGCTAGGTGTAGTGGTGCACATCTGTAATCCCAGCTACTTGGGAGGCTAAGGCATGAGAATCACTTGAACCCAGGAGGTGGAGGTTGCTGTGAGCCGAGATCACACTATTGCACTCCAGTCTGGGCAACAGAGTGAGCCCCTATCTCAAAAACAAACAAAAAAATCTTAAGGAACTAAAGGGGAGGAAACTTTGATTCTCCTAAACCCCTACTTAAATGTGTCCTCCCCCAGTTTTCTGGTCTTAGTAAGAAATGCCACCACTCAACCATTTACTCCTGATTTCTCCCTTCCCATTACACTCACCCCCAACCAATACACACATGCACACAACCAGTCCTCTGCATTCGTACTCCAGAGTTCATCTCCAACCCACCCATTTCTTTGTTTTGTTTTATTTTATTATGTTTAGTAGAGACAGGGTCCCACTATGTTGCCTAGGCTGGTCTCAAACTCCTGAGCTCAAGTGATTCTCCCGCCTCGACCTCCCAAAGTGCTGGGGTTACAGGCGTGATTTCTGTTGGTCACTCTGGTTTAGGCTCCCACAAGTTTCTCCTGGACTGCAGGAGCGCTGCACTCTCCTGACTCTGCGTCCTGCAGCTTCGTTTACACTCAGCAGCCACAGGGATCTTGGTAAGATGCAAGGGTGGTCCCTTCCCTCCTCGATTAACACTTTACTTCCCATCACCCAGAGAACACAGTCAAACACCTGTTTTGGCTTGCCTGGCTTACTGTGATGTGACGTCTACCCACCTGTTAACCTCATCTCATCCTTCCCTCCCTGAGCTCACTTTCCTCCTGTGTCCATTTGAGCATCCTCCTGGCCGGTCCTTGCTCACCCTTACCCTTCAGGGCTCAGATCAAACGCCACCTCCGCCGAGAAGCCCACGTGGACCACCCCATCTAAGGTGGCATAAAAAGTGAGTAAGGTGGCCATTCGCTTTCTTACCACCCTTCCCTATTGCCTTCAGAATGCTCAGGACGATCTGAAATTATTTTCTACATTTACCTGATTCCTCTTTTCTCCATACCCGTCGCCTACACGACAGAACATAAACCCCAGGAGGGCTGGGATGATCCCCACAGGGAGTTCCAATGCCTGGCTCAGAATAAGCCTTCAGTGCGGGAATGCAATGCAGTGTGCAGGAGACAGTCTGAAGGCACCCCCACCCCCAATTCTCTGATGAGCGGGTCCTATTCTGGGGGTCTGGTATAGGGTCCAAGGCAGCATCTAAGAGGCGGGGCCTCTGCTCAGACACGCCTCTAATGAGGCAGTTTGGTTTCCAAGGGGTGTGTCCTATAAGATTGGTGACTTCTAAAGGGCGTGTCTAGTTTCTAGGGGGCGTGTCTGTCTGTTGGAGGTGGATCATGTATTTAAGGGACGGGACTCATTTTGATTGATACCGACTCTAATTGTATTTATTTATGAAACAGAGTCTCGCTCTGTTGCTCAGGCTGGAGTGCAGTGGTGCGATATCGGCTCACTGCAACCTCCACTTCCCAGGTTCAAGAGACCCTCCTGCCTCAGCCTCCCGAGTAGCTGGGATTACAGGCATGTGCCATCACACCCGGCTAATTTTTGTATTTTTAGTAGAAACAGGGTTTCCCCATGTTGGCCAGGCATGGTCTTGAACTCCTGACCTCAGGTTATCCGCCTGCCTCGGCCTCCCCAAGTGCTGGGATTACAAGTGTGAGCCACCAAGCCCAGCCTAAACCGACTCTAATTTAAAAGGGCATGTACTATTCAAAGCTTTGAAACTTCTCAGGAGAAAACGAGGACCCGTCTCTATTTAGGGAGTCTGTCCTAAGAGATTCCCCATCCCCCCCCGCCTGGAGCCAAGGATCAGAAAATGAGGCATCAGCGACTGACAGGACAAGGTTTATTGGGGGTCCTGGAAACACTGGGGAGAGGGACGAGGGGGCAAGGTCGAGGCTCACAGGGGCACCCCCTAGCCAAGTGCCCCCTTCCCCTAGGGATTGGGAGGAAGACAGAGACAGACAAACCAACAGAGATGGAGAGAAAGACCAACGGATGCTACGGAGAGAGGGAGGGAAACCCCAGTGTCCACCACCTCCCACTCAGATGAGTTCACAGGATAAAGAATTGCGTGGACCGGTCCACACGCTACAGGAAAAGAGAGGAGTGTCTGCCCTATTCACTCTAAGGAAGGTGGCAGGCCACAGCCTAGACCAGCCCATTCCATGTGATGGGGGTATGTGCATATAGATCAGTCCATTCTACTGGGCAAGGGGATTTCAGGTCAGTCTATTCTAGTGTTTGGGGTGGGGAAGATCGTTAGGGCCGATCCATTCCACAGTCGGGGAGGGGGGATTCGAGGGCAGGGGGCATCTACCCTGGTCCCTCTTTCAGCACAGGGAATGAAAAAGGGGAAAGGCAGATTTCGGCTATATCCATTTTCTGGGGTCACCAGTGACTCTGGTGGGTGGCATTTGGAGGGATCTAGGAAAATTCAGGGACATGCTCCCTCCACATTCTCCAGATCAAGGTCGTTAGGAATGATGGCTCTCAAGGAATGGGGCAGTCTTCCCTTGGTGGGGGTGGGTGCCCATCTTTTATTATTAGGGCTCTCAAGATGAGAGGTACTTGTGGAGACCCATTGCTCACTGCAAAGTCCCCATGTCTTGGGGACTTAGGGCTACCCACACTCATTCCAGGGACCTCAGGCTCAGGAGTCTCTCCCTAGATTTGGGCTCCCCTGCCCCAGCTAAGGACCCTGTTTGTTTGTGGTCCCCCAGCTCCGGGGCCTTTGTGGGTTTTTGGTGGCCCCCACCTCTCCAGTCAGGGTCCCCTCATTTCAGGGCCTGCGTCTGGATTTGGATTTGGAGGGCCGGGGCCTCACGCGCAGTCCCGAGGTCCCCTGGTCCAGGCCGAGTCCAGGTGGCTGGGTGGAGGGCAGGGCGCACGCAGCCTGGCAGTCAGTCCATGCCCCGGTGCAGCTTCAGGTGCCTGGAGAGGTTGCTGAGCGTGATGAAGCCCTTGCCGCAGATGTGGCAAGGGAAGGGCCGCTCGGTGCCGTGCAGCAGCCGGTGGCGCTTGAGGTAGCACTCGTGGCGGAAGAACTTGCCGCACTCCAGGCACGGGAACGGCTTCTCGCCAGTGTGCACCAGCACGTGCCGCTCCAGGTCTCGCGGCGAGCGGAACAGCTTCTCGCACTCGGAGCAGCCGAAGATCTTCTTGCCGCGGCCGGAGCCAGACGGTGGTTCCCCGGACGCCGGTTCCCTTTCCCGGGCCGCGGCCGCCGCCTCCTCCCCGCCGCCCTCACCGTGGCTGACCCGCCGGTGCTCCTCCAAGGCGGCCAGCGCCGCGTACAGAGCCCCGCAGTGGCCGCAGCCGTAGGTGGCCGGGCCCGAGTGGGCCTCCAGGTGACTGGCCAGGGCCGCGGCCGACGCAAAGAAGGTCCCGCAGTCGCACTGGTACAGGGTGTCTTCCGAGGGCTCGGCGGCCGCCGCAGGTGCAGGCGCCTCCCCACCGCCCTCGGGGAGCAGCCCCCCGAGCTTGGGCACGCCGCCCCCCGCGGGGCCCAGGAGCAGCCTGCGGTCCGAAGCCAGAGGAGTGTCGCCAGCCTCCGCAGCGGTGCCTTCGCCCGCCGTCTCGGGCCCTGCGCCTGGCCCCGCGGCCCAGGCCTGCGCTGGGGGCGCGCCCGGGCCCTGCAGGTCGTGCGTCAGCTTGTGCCGCTCCAGCAGCGCGGGCGCGTTGAAGTCGCGCTCGCAGCGCGGGCACTTGAAGGGCTTCACGTCGGTGTGCGCCGCCCAGTGGGCCGCCAGCTCGCGGCCGTGGTCGAAGCGCCGCGCGCAGGCGCCGCACGCAAATGGGGGCAAGGAGGCCGCGGCCGCAGCTGCCGCCTCTGCCAGCCCCCAGCTGCCCAGACCCGCGCCTGCCCCCTCGGGGCCCTCTCCGCCGCCGGCCCCTGAGCCCCCGCACACCGAGCAGGGCCCCACATTGCAGCAGACGGAGCAGGGCGCACTCAAGGCGGGCAGGCCAGGGCCGGGCTGCAGGGGAGAGGGGAGAACCCCACGGTGCTGGCGCTTGAGGTGGCGGCCCAGGCTGGAGCGTGAGGAGAAGCGGAGCTCGCAGACCAGGCAGCAGTAGGGTTTCTCACCAGTGTGGACGACCTAGGGGTGCGGGAGGAAGGGCACAACGTCAGGGCTGAGAACCTAGCCCGGACAACGGATTCCTGGACTCCCAGAGGGTTGTGGCACAAGCTCTCTGTCACACCTACAGGGCCATGATCTAGGGAAACGCTCGTCCTGTCACTCTCTGCTTGGGGTCACGGTAGATTCTTTCGGTCCTTAAAAAGACCATGTCCTGGCTGGCCATGGTGGCTCACGCCTGTAATCCCAGCACTCTGGGATTGCATAAGCCTAGGTGTTTGAGACCAGCCCAGGCAACACAGGGAAACCTTGTCTCTACAAATAATTTTAAAAACTAGCTGGACACGGCACACTCCTGTGGTCCCAGCTACCTGGGAGGCTGAGCCAAGAAGTTTGAGGCTGCAGTAAGCCGTGACCATGCCACCACATTACAGCCTGCATGACAGGGTGAGACTGTGTCTCAAAAAAAAACAAAACAAAAAAAACCACGACTGGGTGCGGTGGCTCACGTGTGTAATCCCAGCACTTTGGGAGGCTGAAGTGGGTGGATCATTTGAGGTCAAGAGTTCGAGACCAACCTGATCAACATGGTGAAACCCTGCCTTTACTAAAAATACAAAAATTACCCGGGCCTGGTGGCGGGCACCTGTAGTCCCAGCCACTCAGGAGGCTGAGGTAGAAGAATCACTTGAACCCGGGAGGTGGAGGATGCAGTGAGCCAAGGATGTGCCACTGCACTCTAGCCTGGGTGACAGAGCGAGACTCTGTCTGAAAAAAAAAAAAAGCCCGGGTGCGGTGGCTCACGCCTGTAATCCTAGCACTTTGGGAGGCCGAGGCGGGCGGATCATGAGGTCAGGAGATCGAGACCATCCTGGCTAACACGGTGAAACCCCGTCTCTACTAAAAATTCAAAAAATTAGCCGGGCGTGGTGGTGGGCGCCTGTAGTCCCAGCTACTCAGGAGGCTGAGGCGGGAGAATGGCATGAACCCAGGAGGCAGAGCTTGCAGTGAGCCGAGATCGCGCCACTGCACTCCAGTCTGGGCGACAGAGCGAGACTCCGTCTCAAAAAAAAAAAAAAAAAAAAAAAAAGAAATCACTATCTGTGGCTAATGGCTATACTGGACAGTGCAGCTCTAAAGTGACACAGCAGCCAGCCCTAGCAGGGTGTGTCTTCTCCCTTGTCAAGCCCTGCTATCCCGAGCCAGTTATCATGACCTGAATACAGCCCTTAGGTGTGTTAGGGCAGAGAAGTGATTTTGAACCGAATCCGGCTACTGCTCAGAGTTTCTCCCACTGAACGCTTTTCACACATACAGATCCAGGGAATCACTTCCAAGTCTAGGGAATCGAATCTCCCAGGAGGGAGTCCAGGAATCTGTATTTTTTTCTGAGGCATTGCCAGGCTTGTAGACTGTGTAAAACCGTGCCTTAGAGAGGTTTTTTGTATTGATATTTGTCCTTGTTGATTTAAGATTTTGGAATAGCAGAGAGAGATTTGTGAGTATGGTAATGTCTTCCTGGAGGCCTGTGAGGAGAAGGGTGAGGCTGGATGAGAAAGAGTGCAGTGCTTGATTAGTAATGTCTGCCAGGGGCACAGATCTGAAGAAGGAACAGGGAGTGATGTTCATTTGCCTTTCTGGCTCCAGACTCGATGCACCTGCTGTACAGTGTGGGTGTAGGGATCTCTATCCTCTTTGTCACTAAATTTATTCTCTCTCTACTCTTTTAACACAACAAGATTATGCTGGTCCCAGGGCCCTTGTACATGCTGTTCTCACTGCCTGGAATGCCCGTAGGTCTATTTATCTGTCAGCTCCTTGGAAACCCTTCCCGGAATCTGGCCCCCTGGCTCATCAGTGATCCTCTTCCACCCTCCTTCTTTAAAGCCTATGGCTCATAGCACACTTAGTGTCTACATATAACTTGAGTGTTGTCTGTCTCCCCACCAGCTAAGGACGATAAAAATAGCGACCACATTGGTTTTGCTCACAGCTGTATTTCCAGGGTCCGGCACTCTCCAGACTTCTCCTGAGCCACACTTTCTGCTTCTCCATGCTCCAGTCACATTGGCCTTCCTCCAGTTCCTCCAAAGCCTGCTTTGCTTCCTTGAAAGTACACATCTTGTTCCCTGGATCCGGAAAGCCTTGGACCCCAGAGGCAGATCATTCCTCACCTTTTTCTCGGGAAAAGCATCCCTGACCCCATCCCCGATCCAGACTGCTTCAGATCTCTCTTGCATTAGCCTCAGAATATGGTTATCCTCCATCCTCAGACGTCTCGGCTGCAGCCTAACATTGATTAACCTGGTTGTTCAGTTCACATCTCCCACATTTGACTCGAGGCCATACAAAGGGTGGACTGTATCTGTTTTGTTCCCTTAGCTATTTTTTTCCCCCAGAGAGCCTAGCACTGTATCTAAATACAGTAGGTGCTCATGAAATGGTTCAGTTGAATCACAACCTACTGGTGGGTGGGGGTGAGGCCCCTCAGGGGACTGTCAATTGTTGCATCAAGCTAAGGAGCTCCCCTTTCATCCTAAGGATCAAGGGATTTAAGCAGGGGTCACCTGGTCACTCTGTGATAGATGCAGAGACTGGACGTGAGGGAGAGAGACAGGAAGGAGGGAGACCACTGAGAATGCCGGGGCCAACATTCAGGATGTGAAGTCCTGAACCAAGGCAGATGCATGGGGACAGAGAGGACAGCCAAGTGTGAAAGACCATCCGTAGATGCCTGGTTTTCTTCACCCTGGTTGTGCAAGAGTCTGGCACATAGAGTGTGACCTAGCCCGTCCCATCTTTCACCTTACCTCCTTCCACCCCAACCCCACAGTCTCCCATCACTTCCTGGAACACAGCACACTCCTTCCTTCCTCAGGGCCTTTGCACTTGCTGTTCCTGCTGCCTGGAATGCTCTTCCCAGGGAGGATTCCTCACACTGCAGGTTGGCTCAAGTATCACCTGCCCTAACCTTCCCCACCCTGTCTGAAGTAGCCCATAGCTCTCCTCTCTTTACTCTCACACATTGATTTGTATTTTTTGTTTGTTTGTTTGTTTGGAGACTGAGTCTCGCTCTGTCGCCCAGGTTAGAGTGCAGTGGTGCAATCTCACCTCACTGCAACCTCTGCCTCCCGGGTCCAGGCGATTCTCCTGCCTCAGCCTCCCAAGTAGCTGGGATTACAGGTGCATGCCAACACGCCTGGCTAATTTTTGTATTTTTAGTAGAGACAGAGTTTCACCATGTTGTCCAGGATGGTCTTGATCTCTTGACCTCATGATCTGCCCACCTCGGCCTCCCAAAGTGCTGGGATTACAGGTGTGAGCCACTGTGCCTGGCCAGTATTTTTTTCTTAAAATTTCCTTCCTATCTTTTTCCAGAACATTCTTGCCAGCATACTTGCTTTCTTGCTTCTTGTCTACTTGGCTACTGACCACCTCCAAAAGAAAGTAAGTTCTCTGAAGGCATGGAATTTGCTTTTGCCTTGGCAACACAGCCGTTTGGTGCAGGGAAAGCTGATAGTCAATGAATAAAGGAATTAAGTATATAACTGATAATCAATGAATAAAGGAATTAAGTATACACCTGATAAACCTATGTCTTAAAACGGTAAGGAAGGAAAGGATAAACACTAGATTGCAGATGCTGGTGCATGCACGCAGGGTATTGGCAGGGAGATGGGGCCGGGAGGAGCCTATAGATGGGGAAATTTACTATGAATGTTCCAGTTCGTGGGTTGCTGGTTACTGAATGAGAAATAGCGCATGCTTTCAAGGGTCAGGGTGCTTTGGTAGGGAGGGAGGGACATTTTCTAATGGGAGGAGGCGGGCGCCTAGGCCTTGGGCCAGCTTCCTTTTGCCCAGAGTACAGTGGGGCGCGGGATCCCACCGTAGTCCTGACCAGGGAGGCCAGCCTAGGGCCGGCCTGTGGGACTCACCTGGTGGTGCAGCAGGCCGGTGGAGTCGCGGAACCCCTTGGGGCAGGCAGAGCAGCGGTAGGGCCGCTCCCCGGTGTGCGAGCGCAGGTGGTTGGCTAGGTTGAAGCTGTGCTTGAAACCCTTGCCGCAGCGCGGACATGCGTGGGGCTTGAGCGCTGTGTGCCGGGCAAAGTGGCGCCGCAGGTCTGAGCGGTAGCGGAAGCTCTTGCCACATTCACTGCAGTGAAACGGGACCCTGGGGGCGGCAGCGGCGGGCGGTGCTGGTGCAGGGGTTGGGGCGGGGACGTCATCCATGGTGGCGGGGAATACAGTGGTATGTGGGGGCTCTCTCTGGAGTAGTGGGGAGACAGAGGAGCAGGTGAGGGGGTCGGCTCCCCATCAGCTCTCTCCTCCCAGGTTCCCAGACCCACCACCTGTCCCCTGGGAGACCCTCCCACTGCCCACCTCTCTAAGCCACTCTCATTGTTCTTTAAAATCCTCCTACTCTCTTAGAAACCCTTCTCTCGCGGCTCCACTCCTCTGGCAAAATCTTCCTAATCACTTCACAGTCTCCTCACTCCACGGAGTGTTTTTAAGCCTCTCCTCGCTCTTCGCCAATGCGCGGCCACTGCTCTCTGTGCCCCTCCCACTGTAATTTAAGCCTCTCCCACTCCTCCTTAAGTCCCACCTACTCCCTTCAAAGTCCCCCACAGTGTTCCCTGAGGATCTTGTATTCTTTGCCAAGCCCTTTTCCTTCCAAAAGGCCCTCCCACTCCCCTCCAAGCTCCTCCCACTCCTCTTTCAGGATGACCACTTAGCGAATGGGAGGGCAAACATTTGGGGCTAAGCACACTGGAGTCATCCTTGCAGGGAGACCACAATTAGTCCTGTAACATCAGATAATAAAAACTCTTCATCTGTAAAATGGGAATAGTAGTACCTACCTCATGGAGTGGTGGCGAGAATTAAGTAAAATTGTGGCAATAAATGCTACGTGCCTACTTAAGCTGGTGCACAGCAAAGACGCAACAAGTAAGCTGTTTGGATGACTATTATCCCGTAAGTTCCTCCTGGATTCCTCCTTAAGTCCTACCATGATTGCTAAGTTATTTGACTTATCTAAGCCCCTCTTGGGTCCACTACGACCCACTTCCAAAACTCCACCCAATTTTTCCTTTAAAGAAGCCACATCCTTTCTAAGACTCTCCACTGGACTCCCGTCACCTTCTCAGGCCTTCTCTACGAAGTCTATTCCCATCCCCTGCAAGTCCTTTCCAATTCATTATAAAGACCTGATAGTTGCATTAAACCCCTCCAAATTACACCCTTAAACTCCACCCCCCTCACTAGGCCTACCTACTTCTCTAAGCCACACCCCAGACAAACTCCATCCCTTCTACTCTAAACTCCTCCCTCCTGCTTCCTGGGCTCCCTTTACCCAACCAGCCTCAATGAGTTTCCCTCCACCCCTCAATCCAGGGCCTACCCACCATTCCTTCTGAGCCACGCCCCTTTATCAAACCCCACCTCTTTGCCTAAGACCCTCCCATTTTCTATCCAGACTCTCCCTCCTCCACGCCCCTCCCACTTCCACTCTAAGCTCCGCCCAACTCAGGCTCCTCCCAGCCCTTGCTCCGCCCCAGCAGCCACTAGGCCCCGCCTCCTCCTCCACCCCGCAGCCTGAGGAGCGGGCCCCCCCCCTCTTGCCCAGTCTGCTCCAGGCCCCAGGCCCCGAGAGCCGGCCTTTTGTGCCCCTCCCCCTGCCCCTAAAAGGTGCAGCCCTGGGCGCCCGGTTGGGGGGCAGGTCGGGCAGGCCCCGGAGCCAGGCGAGTCCACCTCGCTCGTACGGAGCGTTGGTCCTGGAGACCCGGGGCGGCCCCGCGAGGCCGGGGAAGTCCGTCGGCTTTCCTCTTTAATTACTTACACCTCCCTCTGGGCGCCGACATTTTGGGCAGCGGGGGCAGCGTCACTTCCACCCGGGGGGCCCCTCGACTTCCGCCTCAGCTCCCTTCCCCCGCCGTACTCCCCCTTTCTCCCGCCCTCTTGGCTCCCCTTCCTCATCCCCGCCCTTCTCCCTCTTTCCCTTTCCTCTCCCAGCCCTGGAGGTTGAAGAAGCCAGGCCCGCGCCATCTTGGGTGAGGGCAACGGGAAGGGGCGGGGCTTAGGGACACGCACGGCGCCATACAGACTAAGGGCAAGGAGCTGAGAGCGCGGCGGCTTCTCCGTGGGGACACTAGGCGATGCTAACGGAAATGAGAGCAGATACTATTTCTTTTTCACAGCCTCGGACTCCCCCGATTAGGATGTACAGTTGGACTAGGGAAAAAAAGAAAGCGAAGTGCGCCAACTGCAATACAGAGCTGGAAAAGACCGGCACCATCTTTTCCACTTAGCCCTCCATGGGCTTCGAAGCCTCTCCGGTGCCATGTTAATTACGGGCACTGGGCAGCCATTTTCCCGCTCCTCATCGTTCGGTATCTGTCTTTGATTGGGTCACCCGACTGTGTGCTTTGTGAGAGGAAAGGCGTTTCGAGGTGGTTGGGGATGTGGTGCTGGGTTATTTCCCACTGGGGACACACCAGGGCCGCCGGTGCGCAGGCGTGGCTTCCGGGCGTGGCCGCGACCGGTCGTTAGGACCCAGCGAGTCCCCTTTGTTTCCCGCGGGCGCGCAGGCGGGCGGGAAGGGCAGGAAGGGAGGGGCCCGGCGCTTCTCCGAGGGGCGGGGCCGGCACCGCGCGCCGCCGCCCCCGCCTCGCCGCCGCCGAGGGGCAGGGCCCCCTCACCCCCTCCCCTTCCCACGCGCCGGCCCCGTTGCCCCGGCGCGCGCGCGCACACTCGCGAGCCCCGGCGACATGCAAATGAGGTACCCGAGAGGCGGGGGGCGCAGGCGGGAGGGGGAGTGTGGGGGTAGGGGAGGCCGGGCCGCGCGCTCCCGGAGCGCGCCTCCAACACCTGTTCCTGCTCCCGCGCTCGCGCCCCGCGAAGCCGTCCGGGCGCGCGCGCGCAGACCCCCTTCCTGGCAGTCCCCGCCGCCCGCTTACCCGGCGCCGCTCATTGGCCGTCGCCCCCGCAGGGCCCGCCCCGCGCTTGGGCTTCGCAGCTCGGGGGCCGATGGGCGCGTCAGTACCGGGGCGAGGGGACGGGGAGGGTCGGGGGACCAGTCTCCCCCTTTCCACCGTTCGAAAGACCAGACTCCTAGACTAGGCTACCCCGTGGGAGCGAACCGTATGGAAAGGTGGTTGCTCCTCTCTGGACAGCAGTCTATGTGGCTGTTAAAGGCGGGGGGGGAGGTGCAGGGGGGCACCTGCAGCACCTGCTTCCAGCTGCACCTGTGCCTCCCCTTCTCCTCCGTTACACCCCAATCCCATGCTCCCAGTATCTGAGTGGGCGCCGGGAAGATGGTGGTGGCGTTGGTGAAGTTTATTGAGTGCTTACTGTGCACCAGGCAGTGTTCGAGGGGCATTTTAAAGCCCACTGTCTCATTCGATTCTCCTGACAACCCTGGTTTATTCACTTTTCAGAGGAGGAAACTGGCAAAGTCAATTGCTAGTTACAGGCAGAGCTGAATTCAAACCTAGGACTGAGCCCTCGTAATGTCCCCTTTCCTCCTTGGGTTTATTTGTTCTCCATTCTCTGGGACATTCGGGTCACAAGACCTGTTTCCAGTTTTGGCCCTGCCATTTACTGGCAGAGGAACTTAGGCAACTGACTTGGCTTTCCTGTGCCTCAGTTTCCCCATCTGCAAAATGGGACAGATATGCCCTATTCAGAGGGTTGATGTGAGGCTTAGCTGTTCTGATAACAATGGCTAATGTGTCCTGAAAGCTTCTGTGTATGAACACTTTGTGGGTATTATGCTCATGGCATGTCTGGGCAAGTACGTAGAACTATGTGTCCCATTTTGCAAAAGACTTGATTAAGGCTTAGAGAAGCAAACACCTTGCCCAAGGCCACGCAGAAAGTAAAGATTTGAACGAATGATGTCTTGACTCCAGGGCCCAGGCTCTTAACATCGCAGATATGTTTCCTCATCCAGGAATCAGGGTCAAGTATCACCTGGGACCAGTCCCTTTTTTCCACTCCGGAACCCCTTCCCCACTTCTGCCAGTCAGCAGGGAGGGATGAGAGCATTCGTGAGGCCTCTATGGCTCTGGAGTTTGATGGGCTCTCCGTTTCAAGGATCACAATACTGGTCTGCACTCTCAGTTGGACTCTATCCTCTCTGGAAGGTTTTTTTGGGGGGGAGGTGGGGAGGGGTGTTGCTCATGTTGATCTTGAACTTCTAGATCCAGAAGGAGAGTTAGGGAGGCATAGGGATGTCTGGTGGAGCTCAGGGGAGTGCCTGTTTATCAGCTGATATAAGATCATCTCACTGTTTTACCCACCAGCATAGCTAAAATTGTGTATCTGGATGAATGTCAAACACACCTTTGTCAAGAGACTTGGAGAGAGGGATGGGCGAGGTGTTGGGGGACACAGGGGTGCTCTAGACCCTGTGAGCACTGACTCTGCCCCTCTCTCCTCTTAGCTGGCTCCAGTGCCCAGACCCAAGCCCCCCACTGCTCAATGGACACCCCCAGCCCAGACCCGTTGCCTTCGCCTTTGCCCGGGGAGGAAGAGAAACCTCTGGCCTTACCTCCTCCTGTTCCCCGGGGCCGCCGAGGCCGTCGTCCTGGGGGAGCCACCTCCTCAAATCGGACACTCAAGGCCTCCCTTCCTCGCAAACGGGGCCGCCCCCCCAAGTCAGGGCAGGAGCCCCCACTGGTGCAGGTGCAGGGGGTGACAGCCCCAGTAGGCAGCAGTGGTGGGAGCGACCTCCTCCTGATCGATGATCAGGGTGTGCCCTATACGGTCTCTGAAGGTTCAGCGGCTGGGCCTGAGGGCTCTGGCCCCAGGAAGGCCCCACACTTCTGCCCGGTGTGCCTGCGGGCCTTCCCCTACCTCTCCGACCTGGAGCGCCACAGCATCTCGCACTCAGAGCTGAAGCCGCACCAGTGCAAGGTTTGCGGCAAGACCTTCAAGCGCTCCAGCCACCTGCGGCGGCACTGCAACATCCATGCCGGCCTGCGGCCCTTCCGCTGCCCGCTGTGTCCCCGCCGCTTCCGCGAGGCGGGCGAGCTGGCGCACCACCACCGCGTGCACTCGGGGGAGCGCCCGTACCAGTGCCCCATCTGCCGGCTGCGCTTTACAGAGGCCAACACGCTCCGGCGCCATGCCAAGCGCAAGCACCCGGAGGCCATGGGGGTACCCCTGTGTGCACCAGATCCAGGGTCTGAACCGCCGTGGGACGAGGAGGGCATCCCGGCCACAGCAGGGGCCGAGGAAGAGGACGAGACAGAGGGGAAAGGGGAGCCGGCCTGACCCACACCCCCGGCCATCGCTCCCTGGGCCAGGTTTAGAGCAGGGAGTTTGGCTGGTGCTGGGCCTGAGCCAGGGGGCCGGGACACCCTTGTTTCTGGTGGTCTTCCCGTTGTGGGAGCAGGTGGAGGGTGGAGACCTAAACTTTTGGGTCCAGCTGCCTTCAGCCCCCCTCCCCCAGACTAACAGACCCTTGGAGGCAGGGGCTGTGGAAATAAATCTCTGCCTGCTGGCTGCCTGTGTGTGTTCCGTGCCGGGATGCCATCCTCTCCTGCCTTCAAATGTTCTTCCTCGGCTACACCGTCCTGTCGGGAGTGCGGGGAATTGGAGAGGACCCCACTTCCTGTGCCTCATGAGCGTGGTGCTCGCCAAAGAATGGTTTTGGGGGGAACCTTGGCCCCTTCCCCGTCTCCATCAGACCCCAAAGTCCAGAGGTCCCTCGGAGTCCGCGGGGAATTGGTTCCGCGAACCTCGCAGATACCAAGATCTGGGCATACACAAGTCCAGCAGTGGGCCCTGCGGAACCCGCGGATGTAGGAAAATCCGCCCTTCGTATACTGTATGTTCCACCGGTGTTTGGGTGAAAAAAAGTCCGCCTCTCAATGGACCTGCAGTTCAAACCCCTGTTGTTCAAGGGTCAGCTGTATTCCCAGTACACATCCAATCTAACTAAAAACATTGAACCTTCCATGCAGACCTGACTGTAGGTCCGACCGCCTCTCTCCTAGCCAATTCCCAGAAATTCTGCAGCCACTTTGCCCCACCTCCTTGTCCTGAGGACCTACTGTTTGGAAGGAAAAATTAAGACAAAGGTATGAGCAGAACTGACGGTCTGGGTAAGGTTTAGAGATAAGGGGTGTGGCTTGGGGCGGGGCTAAGGAGCGAGGGGTGGGGCTGAGATTGCGGGGCAGTTAGGCTGGGACCTGGGGCGGGGGCTTAGAAGAGGGTTAGAGTTGGGTGGGGCTTAAAGAGGTTTAGGGGTTGGTCCGCAGAAAGTGAGAGCGGTTTAAAGAGGATGGATAGAGTTGATCTAATAGAGAGTAGGGGCTTGGAGCTGGGGAAGAACAGGAGGAACTGCGTGAGAGTGGGGCAAGGAGGACGGATAATGTTTTTTTTTGAGACAGGGTCTCGCTCTGTCATCCAGGCTGGAGTGCAGTGGCCCTATCACCGCTCACTGCAGCCTCGACCTGCCAGGCTCAAGCGACCCTCCCGCTTCAGCCTCCGGAATAGCTGAGACTACAGACGGGCGCCAGCATATTTAGCTAATTTTTTTTTTTTTTGAGACGGAGTCTTGCTGTCGTCCAGGCTGGAGTGCAGTGGCGCGATCTGGCTCACTGCAACCTCTGCCTCCCGGGTTCAAGCAGTTCTCTCCCTCAGCCTCCCGAGTAGCTGGAATTACAGGCGCCCGCCACCACGCCTGGCTAATTTTTGTATTTTTAGTAGAGACGGGGTTTCACCATCTTGGCCAGGCTGGTCTTGACCTCCTGACCTCGTGATCCACCCGCCTCGGCCTCCCAAAGTGCTGGGATTACAGGCGTGAGCCACCGCGTCCAGCCTAATTTTTGTATTTTTTTTTTTTTTGTAGAGACGGGGTTTTGCCATATTGCCCAGGCTGGTCTTGAACTCCTGTGCTCAAGCAATCCGCCTGCCTTGGCCTCCCAAAGTGCTGGGATTACAGGCGTGAGCCACCACGCCAGGCCAAGAGAACGGATTTTAAGGTGAGGGGCGGAGCTTATAATAATTCAGCTCTGAGGTGGGCGTGGTTCAGGGCCGAGGGCCGGGGGCCGGGGCTTAAAGGAGAAACTCTGAGGGAACAGGGTATTAGAGGTGGGACTTAGAAGGTGCTGAGGGGGGCGCACGACTGCTATGGAGGCGGTGGGGAGAGAAGGAAGTACTTAATCTAAGGGAAGTTCCTGGGAGAGTGGAAGCTTAGCAGGAGGGGCTGAATGGGTCTGGGTTTGGCTGTTTGGGATGGGGCTGAGTTGGGAGCCGGGATTATAGCGATTATCTGAGCGGGCAGTGTCAAGTGTGGTAAATCCATGGCTCTTGACCAGCATGCAGCAGAATCAGAGTATTTCAAAACACGGATCCCTAGACCCCCAACCCCAGGGCTTCTATTCCGCATGGTCTGAGCAGGCAGCCGGATGCTGCTGGCCTCCCAACTATCCTTGACAACCACCGATTTAAAAGAATGCTTTAGAGGTGGGAGGCACTCAAAAGTCACGAGGTGCAACTTAAATGCTATGGGGTGAAGGGGCGGGGGCTTACATGCAAGGGGCGTGGCTTGGATGGAGGGGGCGGGGCTTAGGGAGGGGTGAAGTTCCAGAGAGTGGGAGCTTGGAGAGGGGGAAGAACAGGAGAAACTGCATGAGGGCGAGGGGAAGAAGACAGATTTTGAGGCAGTAGGGGGCTTATAATCACGCTGTGAGATATGGGCGTGGTTCAGGGCCAGGGGGCGGGGCTTCAGTGTGAGACCCGAGCCGGAGGTGTGGCTTAACCGGACGCCCAGAGCGTGTCGCGGGGTTCCCGGAGAAGAGGCGGGCATTCAAAGCGCAGGCGCACCTGGCTCAGTTCGCCCACCGGAAGCGGCCCGGGCTTTCACCGCTCGCGTCCCCGAGTCAGTGCGCAAGCGCATTTCCCCCCTCCTGGTCCCCGCCACCGCCTCCTCTTTCCGATCCTCCACGCCGGCGCCTCGGGAACGGGCGCGACTTCCGCTTCCGGGCGGGCGGGCAGGCGGGCGGTGCGGGGCTGCCGGGGAGGGGGGAGGGGGCGGCACTTCCGGTCGGGCCCTCGGGTCTCCCCGGAGCGGCGGCGCCTCCTCCGCCTCCTCGGCCTCCTCCCGGCGGAGACCCCGGCGCCGGTGAGTGACGGGGTGCGTGGCCCGGGGGCCCGGGTGCAGCGGGGGCGGGGGGCCCCGCCCTGGCCCGCTGTGGTCCCCAGAACGTCCCCCAACCCCTAGCAAGTCAGTGCAGCTCCCGCCGGGCCCTTGCCAAGGGACCCCCAATCACTGCTCCCCGGTAGGACCACTGCAGATAGCTCCCCCATGAACGCCCCCAGCTAGGATGACTGCCAAAGCGCTTTCATTCGTGGCGATCCCCTAAACGGCTGCCAGGGCCCCCAAATGATACCTCCTCGTAGGATCCCCTCCACATAGCGCTCCCCGTCATTGCTTCCTCCAGGTCAGCCTCCAGATGCCATCAGCATTGCCCCTCCCCATGTAGGGCAGCTGCTCGTGAACCCTCTTATTAGTATCCTCTATATAATTCTCCCCAGAGTGTTTCCTTAGTGCCTTGCAGCAGAACTGTCCCCCGTTATCTCTGTCCATACAGCAACAGCCCCCAATGGCCCTGACCACCTCCCTCCCCAGCAGAACGCCCCTTCGTGGGTGTGAAAATACTTTCTATTCTGGTCAGCACCAAGAATGCCTTTTTCCCTTCTGCAGGTCTTCCAGTGATTCCCCTTAAGAATGCCCCTTTCAAAGCCACCCCCCCATCGCAGCGGCACAGCTCCCTCTAGAGTTCCTTCACACTCACATCCTCTCCCGCCTCAGGTAGAAATATCCGCCTGCTTAGCTCCAGGCTCCCATGAAATACTCCCGTACCTCCTCTCACCCCACCCTCATCGCGGTCAGCCCGTCTTCATTGCTTCTGCCACAGAACAGTGTCCCGCAGTGAGGCGGTGAAGCCTTCCTTCCCAGAATGTGCCTCATCCTCTTCCTATGGCGTGAACAACTGTTGCCCTGACCTGCAGCTTCTCACCCAGCTCTCAGGCTATCGTCCTGGACTCCCTAGGGAAGACCCTGGACTTCACTAGGGTGTGACTTCTTTTCTCGTAGGCATCCCTTCTGCGTTGAACGCATATTCACTATTCTAGCTGAAGGGTATAATATACAGCCACGAAGGGGGTCGATACACACCGTGTTCTCACTGTGCGGGGTCTCAGTCTAGTTGATCAGACACGAGTCGACAAAGATACACGGGGTTTTGTGGGTTCTCTGAGAGCCTGATGAACTACTTTAGAGGTGAAAGCTGAATTACGAGAGGCAGCTTAGCCATGCAAAGATCTGGGTGAGCAGGCAGCAAGAACAACAAGTGCAAAGGCCCTGAAGTGGCGGTGAGCACGGTGAGTGGAGGAGCAGCAGGGGAGGCCGGTGAGGGTGGAGTGGAAGATTTGAAGGCAAGAACAAGAGGAAGGAAGCTTTGGTCTCAAAAGGCTTTGGAGGTGAGGGCACTGGGATAAATTATCTAGCCTTTGTCAGCTCTACCGAGCCCAGAATGTTCTTCATTCATTCATACGTTCATTCGTAAACACTGGTTGAACAACTGTTTAATGAGCACCTACTTTACATTGGGGGTACAACAGAGAACAAAATAGACAAGAATCCCTGTCCTCATGGAGTGGATATGCTAGTTGAGGGGGCAGATGATTAAAAGACAAAATACAGGCCAGGCGAGGTGGCTCATGCCTGTAATCCCAGCAGTTGGGAAGGCCAAAGTGGGAGGATCGCTGGAGGCCAGGAGTTCAAGACCAACCTCGGCAACATAGTGAGACCCTGTCTTTACAGGAAAAAAAAAAAAAAAAAGCTGGGGGTGGTTGGTGTGCACCTGTAGTCCCAGCTATTCAGGAGGCTGAGGTGGGAGGGCTGCTTGAGCCCAGGAGTTCGAGGCTGCAGTGAAAAAAAAATAAAAACAAAAACCAAGAGTATATGTGCGTGTTCAGAATATCATGGGATAAAGAGATAGACCTGGGGGGCTGTGGTTCAGGATGGCCTCCCCCAGGATTTTCCTATGTCTTGTCATCTTGTCCCTCCCAAAAGCCACACACCAAAAAGTTATACAAGAGTAAAAAGTCCCCTTCTCCTGGACAACTGTGGCCCACTGGGGGGCTGCTCTTAACAGCGCCCCAACCCCAGGAGCGAAGTGATTAGGAGGATGAGCCCTGGATTCCACTGGGGTTCACAGCTTTGAGCAAATCACTCCCTCCTTTCCTAGCCTCATTCATTCACTTCTTCAAACAAAAATGTATCAAGCCAGGAACTGTTGTAGGTTCCGGGGATGGAACAGTGAGCAAGAGATAAAAATCCTTGCCTTCAGGAAGCCGATCATCTGGATGGGGAGACCAACAAAATCAAGGCAAAGAAGTAGATTATGTGAGGTTATAAATGATGCTGAGCAGTAAGGAGAGAAATGAAGCAGGGTTAGGGAGATGAGGATGTGGGCCTGGGTGACAGGTCATTGGTTACTGAGAGGCTCATTGAGAAGACAGTTGACCAAAGATGGGGAGGAGGTGAAGGAGTGAGCGAGATGGTTGCCTGAGAGTCAGAATATTACAGGCAACAGCAACAGCCAGCGCAAAGGCCCTGCAGCAGGAATAGAGTGGGCACATGGGAAGAGCAGCCAGGAGACTGTGGAGGTCATTGTAAGGACTGTGGCTTTTTTTTTTGAAAAGGAGTTTCGCTCTTGTTGCCCAGGCTGGAGTGCAGTGGTGTGATCTTAGCTCACTGCAACCTCTGCCTCCCGGGTTCAAGTGATTCTCCTGCCTCAGCCTCCCGAGTAGCTGGGATTACAGGCATGTGCCACCACACCCAGCTAATTTTGTATTTTTAGTAGAGATGGGGTTTCTCCATGTTGGTCAGGCTGGTCTCAAACTCCCGACCTCAGGTGATCCGCCTGCCTTGGCCTCCAAAAATGCTGGGATTACAGGCGTGAGCCACTGTGCCCAGTCAGGACTGTGGCTTTTGAATGAGATGGGGTTACTGTTTGGTTTGGGACCGAGGATAGACATGCTTTGGTTATAGTCCTCCTGTCAGTAAAATGGGAATAATAATAACACATTTGTTGTGAAGTTTGAATGAAACAAGCCACATAAGGCACCTAAGTACAATGCTTGTTAGAGGTCAACAAATGTTGGTGACTTGTTCTGGTCTTGGGTCAAGCCAAGAGACTTGGGATTTGTTGGCAGGGAGATGGGTGGAGCAATGCATGTTTTCAGTATGAAGTGGGATGGGGGGGGTCCTCCTTCATTTTGGAGGGAGAAATACTGAAAGACAGCATGTGATGGGACTCTGGAGCCTTGCTGCCTTTCTTCAACCACTGGCCCTGCCACTAGTTAACAATGTGACTTTGGAAGTTTGTTTGTTTGTTTTTGAGAAACAGAGTCTCACTCTGTCACCCAGGCTGGAGTGCAGTGGCGTGAGCTCACTGCAACCTCTGTGTCCTGGGCTCAAGCAATTATCCTGCCTCAGCTTCCCCACTAGCTGGAACTACAGGTGTGCACCACCACACTCGGCTAATTTTTTTATTTTTAGTAGAGACGGGGTTTCACTATATATTGGCCAGGCTAGTCTCGAACTCCTGACTATAGTTGATCCACCCACCTTGGCCTCCCAAAGTGCTGGCATTACAGGCATGAGCCACCATGCCTGGCCTGACTTTGGAAGTTTAATTTACCTCTCTGGCCCTCAGTCTCTTCCTTTGTATTTCAGAGTCAATGCTTGTAACCATCTTCTAGGGTTACTGGGAGGATTCGTTGAGCTCACACACATCAGAGTTACAAGAGTGCTGGGCTGGTAGAAAGCACACATCCAGTGTTATATGCGCACGTTACTCTTTATTAACAAACCAGAATTTCATCACAAGGCAGCGTTGTTGCAGCAGAACGGCCCACAGTCTGGCATCAGAAAGACCTGGAATCAGTTACCTGCTTTCCTCTTTATTGGCCACATGACCTTGGAGGAATGCCTTCCCCATGCTGCTCCTCAGTTTCCCCACTTATAAGATGGGCCCAGTCATGGTACAGGACTGTGCTGCCTCCAGGCAATAACAAATATCAAACTGGTCAAACAATAAATGTGAACCGTTAATACACTTGCTGTGGGACTCCTGTCCCTTGGTGGTGGTGGTGGAGGGGTGGGTCCCTCCCCATCATGCTTCTCTCCGCATAAAACCCTCCTATGACATCCCCTCTTAAAAAGATACCAGTTTAGGCTTGAGTTGTATGAAAGAGGGAATGTTTCTGGTTTCCTAGTGGAGATTATCATGAGCCTGATCAATTCTGTCCACCACTGATGTATCCCCTTCAGCATCTCCACACCCTGCCCTCAGTGCCCTCCTCATAACATCACTGTCCCCAGAATTGCTTCTCCCAGGAATTCCTGGGATCATTTAGCTCCATTTCTGCTACATGTCCCCCTCCGTTCCTCTGGGAGTTTGATCAGCTTAGTCTCATCACTTTGTTCATTCCACAAATATCAAGATAGACATTCACAGCTGTGCATTTCCCTCTGAGCATTGCTTTGGCTGCACCTCCTCAGCTTTGGTATGTTGTGTTTTCATTTTCATTAATTGCTAAGCAGTTTTTTTTGCTTTTTGTTTGTTTGTGTTTTTGAGATGGAGTTGCGCTCTTGTTGCCCAGGCTGGAGTGCAGTGGCACGATCTCGGCTCACTGCAACCTCCACCTCCCGAGTTCAAGTGATTCTCCTGCCTCAGCCTCCCAAGTAGCTGGGATTACAGGCGCCCACCACCAAGCCTGGCTAATTTTTGTATTTTTAGTAGAGATGGGGTTTCGCCATGTAGGCCAGACTGGTGTCGAACTCCTAACCTCAGGTGATCCTCCCGCCTTGGCCTCCCAAAGTGCCAGGATTACAGGTGTGGGCCACCGCACCTGGCCAGCATTTTCTAATGTATGATTTCTTTGTGGACCCATTGGTAATTTAGGAAGGTGGTGTTTCCTTTTCACATACCAGCAGATATTTGTCAAGCACCCACACTGGGCCAGGTGCTACGCTAAGTGCTGGGGTCACAGGGGCGAGCAAGACAGGCCAAGTCCTTGCTTTCCTAGAGAGGGGCCAAACAGTAAACACACAGAAAAGGAATGACATGAGTTGGTGGCAATAACTATAATGAAACACCTGCGGCTGGATGAGGGACTGGAGAGTGATGGGGTGGGGAGTGCTGAGTAGAGACCCAAGGAGGCTCCAGAGGGAGTCTTGTTGAAATCTGGCGAAGAACACTGTAGGCAGAAGAGAAAGTAACCACCACCCTCTCCCACCAGGCCCCTTGTATAGACACCCCTCATAACCCAGAAGACATCCCTAAATAAAGCTCTTATCCTGATAGTTCTCCCCTCACCTTTGTTCACTCAGGGAACAGCCCAGTGAAACACTGCTGTGGGGGCAAGGGTGGGAATGGGGTTCAAGCCCATTGATCCAGACTCTTACTCCGTGACCATGGCAACTCACTTTGCCTCTCCATGCCTTAGTGCCTTAGTTTTCTAATTTACCCAACGGCGGGAACAGCTGCCCCTATTTAGAGTTGTGGGGAGTCAGTGAATTAATATGTGTAACGTGCTTAGAACCGTGGCGGGCCTCTAGGAGATGTCCAATCAGTGACAGCTATGATTAACCTGTGCTCTAGTGGAGACAAGCTAGTCAGGGGCTTCTTTCCCCAAACACTCTTGCCCTCCCTCCCCATAGTGCCCTAAATCACCCCCTATTCCCTGCATCCTTATGGCCTGTGTTTGCCTCCCTGGCCAGTCAGCCCCCTCCAGAGCTGTCTCCCCAACTTAGGTTCCACCTACAGCCTTCCAATTACCACCCCAGCCACGCCTGTCCTCTTTCCGGAGATCAGATTAAACGGAGGGGGTGTGAAGGGCATGGGATGTTGAGTCTTGTCCAAGGACAAGGACACCCGGAGCTGGAGACTAAAAATATCTCACTCCAGGATGGCGTTTGGGGTGGGGGTGGAAGAGACACTCACCCCTCACCTGTGGGAGGAGAGAGCAGCCCGATGGATAGAGGATAAAGGGTCCAGGCCTTGGTAGGAACCCCCTTGACCCCCATAGTGGGCTGGGCTTAGAGCCTGGCCCCCATCGGGTAGGGATGATGGACAGGAAGCGGGTCAGACCTCATGGGCCCTTCACCCACTCACCCTCCGCCCACTTGGTGGAGGTGCTTCCCCAGGCCAGCAAGTAGACCAAGAACTCGGAGATCAGTTACGGGTGCTGAGGGTCTGGTGTGGTGTGGGGTACACACACGGATACCTGCCATCTGGAATGAAAAGTCGTGTAAAGGAGGTGCCAGAGAATGATGCCGGGGGTGGAGGGTCAGGAGAAGCCCCACTAAGGGCAAGGACATGGGGGGGGTCAGGAGAAGCCCCACTAAGGGCAAGGATGGAACTCAAGCTCCCTGCTTCTGTTGCTAGGCTTAGCCCAGGTGTGTGATGTCATGGATGGTACAAATAGCTCAGGGGGTTGAGTGCGTTCTGCTGATGCATGTGTTTCATTACGTTCTGTTCCAACCCTGTTGAATCTCCCTGCGGTATAGGGGTCCCCCCATTTTAAACATGGAGAAAGTGTGGATCCCAGTGGAGATGGGATTTGAACCCAGGTCTGTCCAAGCCCAGGGTCTGTGTTTTGATTGTATCAGACCACCTTCTGACTATATGCCAGCCCCCTTGCTGGAATTTGTTTCTCCCAGGCAAGCAAATTCTCCTTTCTACCGTCTATTAATATTAAAAGAGTGCACTCCCCATACTGACTTTTTTCAGTTCTCTAGGCTTGTCCTGACTTCCCCATTTCTACTACTAGTAGTAACAGTGATAACAGTATCATATCTTCAATTTTTTAATTTTAGTTTTTAGAGCCAAGGTCTTGCTCTGTCACCCAGGCTGGAGTACAGTGATGTGATCACAGCTCATTGTAGCCTTCACCTCCCGGGCTCAAGCAGCTCTCCTGCCTCAGCCTCCCAAAGTGCTGGGATGACAGCTGTCAGCCACTGTGCCCAGTCCATACCTTCTATGTACTGAGTGCTTACAGAGTGCCAGGAACCGCCCCCTAAGAGCCTTGCACATATGTGTGTGTTGAATCCTCACAGTCCTGTGAGGTAGGCATGTGCTTTGTGGTCCCCAGGTGTAGATGAGGAAATGGAGGCACAGAGAGGTTCAGTCACTTGCCCGTGGCCACACAGCTAGAAAGTGGCAGGGCTTACATTTGATTCTGGCCCCAGAGTCCTCCCTCCTAATTACGCTGATAGAAACTGTGATTCCCCTTATCATTATGCTCATTTTAGGATAAAACCTGAAGGGATGAGGACGGAGGGCTGTGGGTGGGGTAGGGTGCAGGAGTATGGAGAGACAGCAGAGAGTCTGAGAGGGTTTGGAAAGAAAACTGAGTCCAGAGGCCCCCAGGATGCTTGGACAATTGGAGTCTGAAAAGGAGAGAAAGTAGAGACGGCCCAGGCCAGCGCGCTGCCTCACATCTGTAATCACCCAGCACTTTGGGAGGTGGAGGCTGGAGGATGGCGTGAGTCCAGGAGTTTCAGACCAGCCTGGGCAACAAAGCAAAACCCCGTTTCTACAAATAATAAAGTAGAGGGCCTGCAGGTGGTGTGGAGGAGAGGGTCCCCTCTACAAAGCTGTGTCAGGACCCCAGAAAAGATGGGGAGAGATGGAAGGAATTAGAGAAGGAAAAGAGGTGGGGAGTGGGTGGGAGTTGAGAACACAGAGAGGGAAGGTGAAGGTGAGTAGGAGAGTCCTGGGGCCAGGGAGCCAAGAGGAAGGGCCGCCCTTTGGGGTGGACAGGCAGAGGCACTGGAAGCCTAAACCTGGAAGGCGAGGGGGTGATCCGCACAAGGATGGATGAGTGGGCGCACAGCTCCCTTCACCTGCGGGGAGACCCAGCGCCGCGGCCGTGTCCTCAGCCCCGTCCTCCTCTTCACAGGGTCTCCCGTCTCCCACCCGCCGGAGATGGAGGCGAACCCAGCGGGCAGCGGCGCCGGGGGTGGCGGGAGCAGCGGCATCGGGGGCGAGGACGGGGTGCACTTCCAGAGCTACCCCTTCGACTTCCTGGAATTCCTCAACCACCAGCGCTTCGAGCCCATGGAACTGTATGGGGAACACGCCAAGGCGGTGGCGGCCCTGCCCTGCGCCCCCGGCCCCCCGCCGCAGCCCCCGCCGCAGCCCCCTCCCCCGCAGTATGACTACCCGCCCCAGTCCACCTTCAAGCCCAAGGCAGAGGTGCCCTCCTCGTCCTCGTCCTCGTCCTCCTCCTCCTCCTCTTCGTCCTCCTCGTCATCTTCGTCCTCTTCCTCTTCCCAAGCCAAGAAGCCCGATCCGCCCCTGCCGCCCGCCTTCGGGGCGCCCCCTCCTCCCCTCTTTGACGCTGCTTTCCCCACTCCGCAGTGGGGCATCGTGGACCTCTCGGGACACCAGCACTTGTTTGGGAACCTGAAGCGAGGAGGGCCCGCGTCCGGGCCGGGGGTGACGCCTGGGCTGGGCGCTCCCGCGGGGGCCCCAGGGCCGCTTCCTGCCCCCTCGCAGACCCCGCCAGGACCCCCCGCGGCGGCGGCCTGCGACCCCACCAAGGACGACAAGGGCTACTTCCGGAGACTGAAGTACCTGATGGAGCGGCGCTTCCCCTGCGGCGTGTGCCAGAAGTCCTTCAAGCAGTCCTCGCATCTGGTCCAGCACATGCTGGTGCACTCGGGGGAGAGGCCCTACGAATGCGGCGTCTGCGGCCGCACCTACAACCACGTGTCCAGCCTCATCCGCCACCGCCGCTGCCACAAGGACGTGCCACCGGCCGCGGGGGGCCCGCCCCAGCCCGGCCCCCAGCTCCCGCCGCTGGGCCTCCCAGCACCCGCTGCCAGCGCTGCCACCGCCGCCGCCCCCTCCACGGTGTCCTCGGGCCCTCCAGCCACGCCCGTGGCGCCTGCCCCCTCCGCAGACGGGAGCGCCGCCCCTGCTGGTGTTGGGGTGCCCCCTCCTGCCACCGGGGGTGGCGATGGCCCGTTCGCCTGCCCACTCTGCTGGAAGGTTTTCAAGAAGCCCAGTCACCTCCACCAGCACCAGATCATCCACACGGGCGAGAAGCCCTTCTCCTGCTCCGTGTGCAGCAAAAGCTTCAACCGCAGGGAGAGTCTGAAGCGCCACGTGAAGACGCACTCGGCCGACCTCCTGCGCCTGCCCTGCGGCATCTGCGGGAAAGCCTTCCGCGATGCCTCCTACCTCCTCAAGCACCAGGCGGCCCACGCGGGGGCGGGCGCCGGGGGGCCTCGGCCCGTGTACCCCTGCGACCTGTGCGGCAAGTCCTACTCGGCGCCGCAGAGCCTGCTCCGCCACAAGGCCGCCCACGCCCCGCCCGCTGCCGCTGCGGAGGCGCCCAAGGACGGGGCGTCCTCGGCCCCGCAGCCCCCGCCCACCTTCCCCCCAGGCCCGTACCTCCTGCCCCCCGACCCTCCCACCACAGACAGCGAGAAGGCGGCGGCGGCCGCGGCGGCGGTGGTGTACGGCGCTGTGCCCGTCCCGCTCCTGGGCGCTCACCCGCTGCTGCTCGGCGGCGCGGGGACCAGCGGGGCGGGAGGCTCGGGCGCCAGCGTCCCGGGAAAGACGTTCTGCTGCGGCATCTGCGGGCGCGGCTTCGGGCGCCGCGAGACCCTGAAGCGCCATGAGCGCATCCACACGGGCGAGAAGCCGCACCAGTGCCCCGTGTGTGGGAAGCGCTTCCGCGAATCCTTCCACTTGAGCAAGCATCACGTGGTGCACACGCGCGAGCGGCCCTACAAGTGCGAGCTCTGCGGCAAGGTCTTCGGCTACCCGCAGAGCCTCACCCGCCACCGCCAGGTGCACCGGCTCCAGCTGCCCTGCGCCCTGGCCGGGGCAGCCGGCCTCCCCTCCACCCAAGGCACACCGGGGGCCTGTGGGCCCGGGGCCTCGGGCACGTCTGCAGGGCCCACCGATGGGCTGAGCTACGCCTGCTCGGACTGCGGCGAGCACTTCCCGGATCTCTTTCACGTCATGAGTCACAAGGAGGTCCACATGGCAGAGAAGCCATACGGCTGCGACGCCTGCGGCAAGACCTTCGGCTTCATCGAGAACCTCATGTGGCACAAGCTGGTCCACCAGGCCGCCCCCGAGCGCCTGCTCCCGCCCGCACCCGGCGGCCTGCAGCCCCCGGACGGCTCCAGCGGCACGGATGCGGCCAGCGTGCTGGACAACGGGCTGGCGGGGGAGGTGGGGGCGGCCGTGGCGGCACTGGCAGGGGTGTCTGGGGGTGAGGACGCAGGCGGGGCGGCGGTGGCAGGTGCTGGCGGGGGTGCCAGTTCCGGCCCCGAGCGCTTCAGCTGTGCCACGTGCGGCCAGAGTTTCAAGCACTTCCTGGGCCTCGTGACTCACAAGTACGTGCACCTGGTGCGACGGACCCTGGGCTGCGGCCTCTGCGGCCAGAGCTTCGCGGGCGCCTACGACTTGCTCCTACACCGCCGCAGCCATCGGCAGAAGCGGGGTTTCCGCTGCCCGGTGTGCGGGAAGCGCTTCTGGGAGGCAGCCCTGCTGATGCGCCACCAGCGCTGCCACACGGAACAGCGGCCGTACCGATGTGGCGTGTGCGGCCGAGGCTTCCTGCGCTCCTGGTACCTGCGGCAGCACCGCGTGGTGCACACTGGCGAGCGGGCCTTCAAGTGCGGCGTGTGCGCCAAGCGCTTCGCGCAGTCGTCCAGCCTGGCAGAGCACCGGCGGCTGCACGCTGTGGCCCGGCCCCAGCGCTGCAGCGCCTGTGGCAAGACCTTCCGCTACCGCTCCAACCTGCTGGAGCACCAGCGGCTGCACCTGGGCGAGCGCGCCTACCGCTGTGAGCACTGCGGCAAGGGCTTCTTCTACCTGAGCTCCGTGCTGCGCCACCAGCGCGCCCATGAGCCGCCGCGGCCCGAGCTCCGCTGCCCCGCCTGCCTCAAGGCCTTCAAGGATCCCGGCTACTTCCGTAAGCACCTGGCTGCCCACCAGGGCGGCCGGCCCTTCCGCTGCTCCTCCTGCGGCGAGGGCTTCGCCAACACCTACGGCCTCAAGAAACACCGCCTGGCGCACAAGGCCGAGAACCTCGGGGGGCCTGGAGCAGGGGCGGGCACCTTGGCCGGGAAGGATGCCTGACCGAGGGGTTCCCATCCCACTCCCATCAAAAGCCCCCTTCTGGACTCCCACCTCCCAGGACTGATCAGACTCTTCCCCCCTCCTCGCTGTTGCCCCATCCTTCAGAACTTCAGACGGACTGGCGACCTTCAGGGCGCACGCCCGACAGGCTCAAGACTGAATCACTCCCATCCTCGATCTCTCTGCCCTCCCCTCATCCCATCAGACACTGAACCCTATCCTCCGTCCAACCCTCGTTTGTGACCCGCATCAGCCCCCGCCCCAGCAGCACTCTGCCCCCAGTAAGTTTTGGCGGAGATGGGTCTGAATCGCCCCTCCCCCTCCTTAGGAATCTGGCTGGACAGTGGAGTATGAGCAGAGTTGGGAGGGCACAAGGGAGTGCTGGGTGCTTTTTGGGGTGGGGGGGTGGGGGGCGGGGTGGCAGACGCGGCTTGTACAGAGCGGAGAATAATAAATCTTACCATGAGGGCCGCTGGAGTCCATCCTTGCATCCCACCCAGGGAGAGTGGGGATCACATGGTGGCAAAGCACAAAGTTAAAACTTGTTTCCTCTGCAGTTTTGATGCCGGGCGCCTCTGTCTCTCACTCACTCTCATTCAACAGGGACTTACTGAGGATTTGCTGTATTCCCAGCGTTAGTCTGAGCTGGGCAAATGGAGATGGACAAGACAGGTAAGTGTCTGCTCTCAGGAACTGACTTAACATGCCCCGACTCTTCCCCTTCCTGATGCTTTCAGCCTTTGTTCACTCCACCACCACTTCCAGAGGCCTCCTGCCTGCCAGGCCCTGAGCTGGGCACTGGGGAAACAGATGAATTGGACGTGCCCCTTGGCCTCAAGTAACACGAAAGAGAACTCCCATCTGGCTGCCGTGGCTGCCTCACAACCATGTGCAGACTGATGGTCATGATACAGCTCCCTCTTAGCACTTGTCCTCCAGGATAATGATTGGGAGATTCAAAAGCCCGTTCACAGCTCATGTTGGCTCTGGGAACAGCGAGATGTATGCCTGGCAATGTGTGTTTAGTTATCTCATTTGTTAGAAGAAGGGCCTGGGGTCCTGAAGAACAAAGGTGCTCCAGGGACATCTCAAAAATCCACAGAATTTGGACTCCAGGCCAGGCCTGGTGGTTCACGCCTATAATCCCAGCACTTTGGGAGGCCGAGGCGGACAGATCACTTGAGGTCAGGCGTTTGAGACCAGCCTGGCCAAAGTGGTGAAACCCCATCTCTACTAAGAATACAAAACTTATCTGGACATGGTGGTGGGCGCCTGTAATCCCAGCTACTCAGGAGGCTGAGGCAGGAGAATCACTTGAACTCAGGAGGCAGAGATTGCAGTGAGCTGAGATCGCACCACTGCATCCAGCCTGGGCAACAGAGTGAGACTGCATCTCAACAAATAAATAATTTGGACTTCAGTCCCAGAGTACTTCAGTACAGAAACTTGAAGATGAGGCCAGGTGCAGTGACTCATACCTGTAATCCCAGTACTTTGGGAGCCCAAGGCGAGCAGATCACCTGAGGTCAGGAGTTCGAGACCAGTCTGGCCAACATGGTGAACCATCCTTTCTACTAAAAGTACAAAAATTAGCTGGGCGTGGTGGCATGCGCCTGTAATCCCAGCTACGCGGGAGGCTGAGGCAGGAGAATCACTTGAACCCAGGAGGTGGAGGTTGCAGTAAGCTGAGATTGCGCCACTGCACTCCAGCCTAGGCGACAAGAGCGAGATTCCATCTCAAAAAAAAAAAAAAAAAAGGAAAAAAAGAAACTTGAAGATGAAACTAGGTAAGAGCGCTGCTTGGGTGAGTCCTGTGTGACCCATGGGAGAGCAGCTACCCTGTGTGGCTCCATGTTTTAATGCTGAAGACCCAGCATGAGACAGACGTTGTGCCAGTGCCTCCAGGGTTCAGGGTTCAGCAGTAACATGGAAATGGAGCCTCACAGTGTAAGGGACTTGGAAGTATCACTAAGGCTTGAGGGAGCACAGAGGAGTCACCTGTCAGAGTGGAAGGGGGGCTAGAAAAGCTTCTTGGGGAGAAGGTGATCCCTGAACGATGACATAAACCAACTGGAGTTTTCCAGGTAAAGAAGTGGCAAAGAGGCCGGGCACGGTGGCTCATGCCTGTAATCCCAGCACTTTGGGAGGCCGAGGCAGGTGGATCACGAGGTCAGGAGCTCCAGACCATCCTGGCTAACACGGTGAAACCCTGTCTCTACTAAAAATACAAAAAATTAGCCAGGTGTGGTGGTGGGAGCAGGTGGCGGGCGCCTGTAGTCCCAGCTACACGGGAGGCTGAGGCAGGAGAATGGCATGAACCCAGAAGGCGGAGCTTGCAGTGAGCCGAGATCATGCCACTGCACTCCATCCTGGGCGACAGAGCAAGGCTCCATCTCAAAAAAATAAATATGAAAAAAAAAAAAAAGAAGTGGCAAAGATTTCCAGGCGGAGAGTTTAGTGTGTTGAACTAAACCCTGCTATTCTGGAGCATTTAAGACAAATTACTATGGCTGGAGGTTGGGTTCTTGGGGGCTAAACCCTGAAGGGTCTTGAATTCCAAACTGTGGGGCTTGGGTGATTTTATAGGCTAGAGGCTGGAAACTGGCAGCTGCAGGGCCGAATATGACCACCAACACATTTTTGTTTAGTCTGTGCATTTTTTAAAAAGTTTGACTTGACTGCCAACATTGGGAAATCAAAAGATTTTACATAATGTGAACTAATGGAACTTCTGAAAGAAACTGGAAGATGTGGCAACCCAACCTGTGTTCTGGAGCTGAGCAGCCGTTACCCTCTTCTGAAGAGGCACTCTCCAATTTGTTGAATACCAATTCTGAGACCTGGTGGCAATCGCCATTATTTCATGTTGCTGATATTTTCCCCTTGAACCTGGCCGTCTTGCTCGTGTATTTACATTTTCACCCAGCTCCTGTAGGCATTCACATTTCCAAATCGTCTCAAAGCCACAAGGAGCTGTGGCTTGGTGACAAGGATCTGCGTTGATGCCATATGGAGAATGAAGAGGGCAGGTGGCCGGGCGCAGTGGCTCACGCCTGTAATCCCAACACTTTGGGAGGCCGAGGCGAGTAGATCACCTGAGGTAAGGAATTTGAGACCAGCCTGGCCAACATGATGAAACCCCATCTCTACTAAAAATACAAAAATGAACTGAGCGTGATGGCGCCCACCTGTAATCCCAGCTACTCAGGAGGCTGAGGCAGAATTGCTTGAATCCAGGAGGCAGAGGTTGCAGTGAGCAGAGATTGTGCCACTGGACTCCAGCCTGGGCAACAAGAGCAAAACTCCATCTCAAAAAAAAAAAAAAAAAAAAAAATGCAGGCACTGGACTGCTGTGAGTTGGCTGTGTGCGAGACCACTGCTGGTCTACAAGTGTAGTGATGCCGAAAACACGTTCCAGTTCCAAAGATATTAACTGGCTCAACTGAGGGAAACTGATAAGGGATTGGACATAAGAATGAGGATGAAGAAGGTTTAAACCTGCCCAGGTATCCAGCTTGGGTGGTGGTGCCAATGACATCAGAAGCATGGAGGTATCTTTGAGGAAAATGGAATGCGTTCTGTTCACATTGTGAGTTGCCTGTGAGTTATCTCATGGGGCCCACTGGGTGAACAGAAAGGTGTGCAAATCAGAGGCTCTCACTCAACAAGCATGCAAAGCACATTGAGTGTGCTTTTGCCAAACTTCCCTGACCCCCCCTCTCCTACAGCTGAACCACATAACACGTAACCACAGTGGGGCCTATTCACCCCCCATTCTGAGGATGGGGAAACAGAAGCTTGGAGGAAGATATGATGCAACTCACTGCTGGTGGCAAAACCATGGTGTGGCCCCCTCCTCCCCCAACTCCCCAAAGCGGACAATCCGAATACAAGAGCGACAGAGAAGCCCTTCAGAAGGTCCTTTAATAGGAACAGAACTGAAGGTGTCACACCTCCAGCTCCCAAGTCCTCCTCTCGCCCCCACCACAGTGACTCTTTCACTCCACACCCAGGCCAGCCCACCATGCTGCCATCAGCCAGCCCGCCCGCCCTTGGGATTGGCGGGGACTAGGCAGTAAGCTGTTTGCTTCGAACTGGGAGTGGAGGAAATTAGAGAAACCTTAGGCTACCTTGAGGCTTGTGGGGGACCCTGGGCTCTGAGTCTAAAGCTTTAGGAGGGGGATGCTAGGTAGCTGCTTGCTTTATGTGTTCTCAGTTGCCTCCGAAGAAGAGTGGATGGGTTAAGGACGGACCACAATGGGGGTTGGGGTGGGGGTGGGGGTGGGGGTTGCCGCTGTTGGAGTCAAGATCCTATGGTCAGGCTTACATCCTTGAGGCTCAGGTGCTCTCAGCGGTGACTTGGGGACCCTCTGGCTTTGAGGTGATGGGATCCCAGAGTCTCTTCACAGATAACCTGGTAAGTGTCTTCTGCCTGAGGGTGGATAGGCATCCCAGGTCCAGTGCAATGCAGTGAGGTAGGCAAGAGACTCCATCCTGGTCCACCCATGGAGGACCAGAGCAGAACACTATGGTGGACCCCAATTCCCCCCCTCCATTCGATCCTGGCTCCTCCTCTGAAGTGCCCAGGTTCTGTCGTGACAGGCTGGGTCTTGCACAAGGACAAGCCAACCAAGAGGCAGTCGGGGAAGTGACATCCAGCCCGTGGGCCTTGCCTTTGGCCGCGCACCCGCAGAGCTGCAAGAGCTGCACCTGTCCTCTCCTAGGCCTGGCAGAGGTGCTGTGTGGGCGTGTGGGAGTCTGGAGCCTGGCCCTCTCCCTCTGCTCTCCATCACTAGTGGCTCACAACCATCCCTGCAGCTGTCATCTCTCCCCCAATCTCCCCTCTTCTGTCCCCTGCCTCCGTTTCCCCACCCCCGTCCCCCTCCCCGGGTCGGCCTCCTACCTCCGCCTTAACTAACCCATGTCCCTGGTCTGCAGCCTACTGGTCGGCCTCCACCTTCACCTTCGCGGTCTCCCCCCGCCCCTCCTCCGCAGGGTCCCCTACCCCACACCCGCTCCCCGACCCCTCAGCCGCCGACGAGCCCAGCTGGCCTCCAGAGTCTCCCAGCCCCGGCCCCGGCCCGTGGAAGTGGGTGCGCTGGTGCTTGCGGAAGTTGGAGGAGTTGTTGAAGGTGCGGTCGCAGAGCGTGCAGCGGAACGGGCGCTCGCCAGTGTGGATGCGGGCGTGGCCGCTAAGCACCGAGGACTGGGTGAAGCCCTTGCCGCAGATGCCGCAATGGTATGGCCGCTCGCCAGTGTGCACGCGCTCGTGGTCTCGCATGTCTGAGGAGCGGCGGAAGGGCTTGGCGCAGAACCTGCAGGCAAAAGGCTTCCCCACCGCTGCGCCCGCCGCCGCCGCCGCCATCACCACCTCCGCCCTCTCCGGGGCCACCCCGGGCCTCTGTTCTGCAACGGCCGCTGCGTCCGGAGGCCTCCGAGAGGTGCCCGGCTCCACCCCGTGCCGGTGCTGGTGCCGGAGCAGGGGCGCCAAGGCCTTGAAGGCGCGGGGGCAGAGCGCGCAGCGGTAGGGCCGCTCCCCCGTGTGCAAGCTGTAGTGCGCGCGCAGGCTGGCGGGGCCCGGGCAGCTGTGGCCGCACACGTGGCACCGGCTCGGGTCCCCACCCTGCCCGCCTCCCTCGGCCCCAGCCAAGTGGCCATGTTCGTGGAACAGCAGCTCGGAAACCAGCCGGAAGGCAGCAGGGCACAAGGCACAGTGGAAAGAACCTGGCTCCGGGGGCTCAGGGACCAGCGTGGTGTCCGTCACCTTCACCACCTGGATCTCGATGAGGTCACTCGGGGGTGTGCCAGGCCGGCAGTCATCAGGCACCAGGACCTGGGCAAGAGGAGAAGAAAGAGGAGCCTGTGGAATCTGCCTCAGGACCGCCCCAGCACGCCCCAATTATTAAAGCTTGGGCTCCTCGGTTATTTTCAGACAGGGCCTCACTCTGTTGCCCTGGCGCGATCGTGGCTCATTGCAATCTTGACCTCCTGGGCTCAAGCGATCTTCCCACTTCATCTCCCTGAGTAGCTGGGATTACAGGCATGCACCACCACATCCAGCTAGTTAAAAAAAAAAAATTATTTCTGGCTGGGCACGGTGGCTTAGGCCTGTAATACCAGCACATTGGGAGGCTGAGGTAGGCAGATCACCTGAGGTCAGGAGTTCGAAACCAGCCTGGCCAACACGGCAAATACCGTTTCTACTAAAAATGCAAAAATTAGCCAGGTGTTGTGGCTGCTGCCTGTAATCCCAGCTACTCGGGAGACTAAGACACGAGAATCGCTTGAACCCAGGAGGTGGAGGTTGCAGTGAGATGTGATCATGCCACTGCCCTCCAGCTCAGGCGACAGAACAAGACTCCATCTTAGACAGCAAAACAAACAAAAATTATTATTATTATTTTTAATGTAGAGGGAGTCCCACTATGTTGCCCAGGCTGGTCTCCAACTACTGGGCTCAAGAGATCCTTCTGGCTCTGCCTCCTAAAGTGCTGGGATTGCAGGCGTGAGCCGCCGCGCCCGGCCCATCCTCCAGGATTCTGTTGTATCCTCATCAACGTTTCCTCTCCTGTCCAAAATATATCATGGATCCCACCTTTTCTCCTCCACCCTAGTTAAAGCCCCATCACTTGGCGCCTCCAAAATTGAAAAACCCAAGGGCATCTCTGTTCCTACTTCTGCTGGCTTGTAACCCACCTCCCAGGAATAGCCTGAAGGTCTTTTGAAAATGTAAATCAGATCAAGTCATTTTTCGCACTCAAAACCCTCCAATGGCTCCAAATGACTTATCCCAAATCGTCACTATAATATCTGTGGCGATGTAGCTCCACTTATCTCTCTGACCCCAGCTTAAACATAAGCCGGCACCCAGCTGACTTCTCTCGTCTAAATTTAGCTGCCCCACCCCCACTCTTGGCTCAATTTATAGAAATTGGCTGAATTTTTATTTCCTTTATAGAACAGATCACAGTAACTCTCCTTTATTGTCTCTCTGCTGTCAAGAGACTGCAGGCTCCAAAAGAACACAGCCCTTGTCTGTCTTGGTCACTTCTCTATTTACAGAGCCGAAGTAGGAGCTCAGTAAATGTTTGTTGAATGAATGAATGTCCTCAATTAGTCTAATTCTGAGTGGGGGAACGTGGAGGAAGTTCCAAAGTCACCTAGACCACCCACTTCTACCCCCAAATTCTCCCTTGGGCATTCGAGAAGCATCACTAAGACCCTTGAAGAATTATCCCCTACCCCAACATAGGTGCTCCAATCATAATCCCCCACGTTTTTCAGGGTCACCTTCCCAACCTTCCACCCTAGAATTAGCCCTAGAATTTATGAGGCCCCGCCCCTTACAAGGCTCCACCCAAATTATGCAAATTATCCCTGGTAAGCCCCCTTCCCTGGACCCAAACCCGCCCCACAAGACAACACCGTCCTCAGACTCCGCCCCCATCCAGGCACCGCCCACCACCCATAGGTCCCTCCCCACCCCGCCCACCATGGCATAGTCTCCTCTCCTGCCCCGCCCCTCGCGAAACCCCAAGAAGCCCCACCCCCAGGGCCATAGCACTAAATACCTCCCCCGCCCACCCCCTCATAGGCCACGCCCCGGACCCGCCCCCTACACTACGACCTCCTCCCACCTCGAGCCCCACGCCCAGGCCCCTTCCTTGCCCGCACCAGGTCCAGTGGCTCCTGGGATCGCGACTCCGGGGTCGGTGAGCTCGGACTCTGGGCCTCTGGGCGCGCAGCGGCCATCTTGTGCCCAAGCCCCGCCCCCAAGGCCAATGTTCGCTCTGAAAGGGGGTGGGGCTCGAACTGGCGTAAGAGCTACTGCGCAGGCGCAGTGCGGGGCTGCGAGGGGGCGTGGTGCAGCAGGGGGCGTGGCGTGGCGGGGCGTGGCGGCTGAGCCCGGGAGAATGTGAGTTATTCCCTCTCTAATTACCTGTCGGTCCCTCCGAGGGTACGCTCTGTTGGATGCCTGTAACACCCTGGGAACAAATCCGAACGTTCCTTCTAAACCAACGCAGGCCGACTCGAGGCTCTGGCTGTCAGGGGAACCTCAGCAGATCTGAAGAAGCTTTGCTTTGTTTCCACGGTAAACGTTTTTGTGATTACCTCTGCACTGCTCATGACAACGTAATGACGCCAAGTTTATAAACGTCGGTGTAGGCCGGGTGCGGTAGCTCATGCCTGTATTCTCAGCTACTCGGGAGGCTGAGGTGGGAGGATCGCTTGAGGCCGGGAGGTCGAGGAGGCTGCAGTGAGCCATGATCTCGCCACTGCATCCAGCCTGAGTGACAGAGAGACTCTGTCAAAAAAAAAAAAAAAAAAAAAGGCAGTGTAGAGAAAAATATTCAGTAAACAGCAACACAGGTGGTCCTGGGAGGACGCAAAAACCCGCAAGCTGATGTTATGTTTGGGAGGAAAGAGCTCAAAAACGCGGGGTTTTCGGCAGCATCAAGGACGGGGCTCTTCTTAGCTGCCCCGTTTAGTCATTCTGGTGGTGTCACCTTGGATAAGTCACTACACTTCTCTGGACCATTTCTCTTTCTTTTGTATAGCACTGTAGAAGCATTGTGACAAACCACTGAGAAGAGATATGGAAGAGTTTGGAAACATCTTTAAATAGTTTTCTTGAAAGGGCAGGACAGGAGATACTTAAACATGATCCTAATCATGATCATTTCATTCATAAATATATATGAAATTATATTTTGTGATATATTGGTATAAAATAAAGATAAACACCACTTAGGCTGAATTATCTCCTCCTCCTCCTTTCTTCTTCTTTTATAGAGATGGGGATCTTGCTGTCTTGCCTTGCCCAGGCTGGTCTTGAACTCCTAGCCTTAAGTGATCCTTCTGCCTTGGTCTTCCAAAGCTATATTTCCCCTCTTTTCTTTTGATTTTAAAATAATTTTTTTTTTTTTGAGATGGAGTCTCACTCTGTCGCCCAGGCTGGAGTGCAGTGGCATGATCATGGCTCACTGCAACCTCTGCCTCCCGGGCTCAAGCGATTATCCTGCCTCAGCCTCTTGAGTAGCTGGGATTACAGGTGCCCGCCACCATGCCTGGCTAATTTTTGTATTTTTAGTATATACAGGGTCTCACCATGTTGGCCAGGCTGGTCTCGAACTCCTGACCTCAGGTGATCCGCCCACCTCGGCCTCCCAAAGTGCTGGGATTACAGGTGTGAGCCACTGCGCCCAGCCTAAAATAAATTTTTAAATGTTGTGGGTCCCTAAGAGTATCATGGGCCCTAGGCACTGTATCTACTACTGTATCTAATGCTTAAGTCAGCTCTTTCTGTCCAGGTTTCCTAATTTGCAAAATGAGGGTGATAATAAAACCTACTTCACACAGTTGCTATGATGATTAAAGAAGTCATTATATATAAAGTATTTTGGACAATATATGGCACACAGCAGGTGCTATGAGTTAGCTATAATAATTACTACCATTTGGCACTCCCACTAGCAATAAATAGGGACCTTTGTTGCTTAACATTCCTATCAATATCTGATACTCAAACTTTAAAATGTTTGCTAATCTCTTGGGTGTGAAATAATTTCATTTCTTTTCTTTTTTTTGAGAAACAGCCCAGGCTGGAGTGCAGTGGCGTGATCTCAGCTCACTGCAACCTCCACCTCCTTGATTCAAACAAATTTCCTGCCTCAGCTTCCCAAGTAGCTGGGACTACAGGTGTGACACGTCATTACGTTATCGCAAGTGGTGCAGAGGTAACCACAAAAACCTTTACTGTGGAAACAAAGCAAAGCCTCTTCAGTTCCGCTGAGGTTCCACTGACTGCTAGAGCCTCGAGTCGGCCTGCGTTGGTTTAGAAGGAACGTTCGGATTTGTTCCCAGGGTGTTACAGCCCAGCTAATTTTTGTATTTTTGTTTTGTTTTGTTTTTTGTTTTTAGTAGAGACAGGGTTTCACTATATGTTGGCCAGGCAGGTCTCAAACTCCTGACCTCAGCTGATCGGCCCGCCTCGGCCTCCCAAAGTGCTGGGATTACAGGCATGAGCCACTGCGCCTGGTCTATTTCTTATTGAGAAGCTCTTTATGAAAAGAGATCATTCATAGCACCCAGAACTCATCCTCCGGTTTCCCTTTTTTGAGAGCTGGAAGTATGTCATCTCTGTATCCCCTCTGTACATCCCTATAGAGAAGGCATGTATATGGCTCAGTGAGTGTTTGGTGAATGAATGAGTGAGAAATTGAATTCATGCAGATAGAAGAACTTTGTACCAGAGCTTAAGGCTATTGAGTATTTTTTTGCCTTTTTTTTCCTCCCCACCCCCACTAAAGCTATTAAATATTTTCAGAGGAGAGCACTGTTTAGTGGAATTACCATAAGCTTTCAAATCAGGCAAACCTGGGTCCAGATCCGTTTATCCGCTTGCTGTGCAACTCTGGGCAAGCAATGTCCCCTCTAAGTGTCTAGCTGACATCTACAAAGTGGGCACCATAATGTCATTTGGCAGGGTTGTAGTTAGAATGCCACTGATTGAGAATGCCGAAGGTCTGTGTGATGCCTGGAACCAACTGGTGCTCAATAAATGTGGGTTCTGGCTGGGCTTGGTATTCTCTACTAAGAATACAAAAATTAACATGCACAGTGGAGCACGCCTGTAGTCCCAGGAACTTGGGGAGCTGAGGCAGGAGGATTGCTTGAGCTTGGGAAGTTGAGGCTGCAGTGAGCCAAGATCACACCACTGCACTCTGGCCTGGGTGATAAAGTGAGACCCTGTCTCAACAAATAAATAAACATAAAATAAAATAAATGTAAAATTTTAAAATTTAAAAATGAATCTGGGTTCCTTGCCTTTTCACCTGTTGTCTGGCTTCTGAGTCCCTCGGTACCTGGCATAACACTAACAGGCTATTGCGTGACTTGAGGCTAGAAGCCCTGCTACACGGAGCCATTAGACAATTGCAAGAAGATTTTAGCCGGGCGTGGTGGTGGGCGCCTGTAATCCCAGCTACTCGGGAGGCTGAGGCAGGAGAATTGCTTGAACTGGGGAGGCAGAGGTTGCGGTGAGCCAAGATTGCACCACTGCACTCCAGCCTGGGAGACAGAGCAAGACTCCATCTTAAAAGAAAAAAATAAAAAAAGAAAAGAAAATGCCAGGAAGAGTCTTGGACTTGGAATCAGATTTGCCTCGCTTCTCTCCATCTCTATCTTCCTGTAAAACCTGAGCACTTCACTTCTCCTCACGGAGCCTAGATTTCCTGCCTTTTAAAAGAAATTGGCTGATAGAATTAGCTAGATGGCTCTGCAGTTCCTCTCCCTTTCATTTTTCTATGTGCCCAAGAAAACTGAAAATATACATTCACACAAAAACTTGTAAACAAATGCTAGTCCTAACAGCCAAAAAGCAGAAACAGCCCAGATGTCCATAAACATAAACAACATGTGGTATATCCATAGAGTGGAATATTATTTGGCCATAAATGAATAAAATACTGATCCACATGACAACATGGATGAACCTTTAAAACATTATGCTAACTTAGAGGCTGGGAAGGGTGTGTGGTGGAAGGGGGGAATGAATGCAGGTTGGTTAATGGGTACCAACATAGTTACATAGAAGACATACTTTTTTTTTTTTTTTTTTTTTTTTTGAGATGGAGTTTCGCTCTTGTTGCCCAGGCCGGAGTGCAGTGGCTCGATCTCGGTTCACTGCAACCTCTGCCTCCCGGGTTCGAGCGATTCTCCTGCCTCAGCCTCCTGAGTAGCTGGGATTATAGGTGCCCACCACGCCCAGCTAATTTTTGTGTTTTTAGTAGAGACGGGGTTTCACCATGTTGGCCAGGCTGGTCTAGAACTCCTGACCTAGTGATCTACCTGCCTTGGCCTCCCAAAGTCCTGGGATTACAGGTGTGAGCCACCACGCCCAGTCCGTGTATTTCAAAGTAGCTAGGAGAGAGCACTTGCAATGTTCCCAGCACATAGAAATGATAAACACTCAAGATGGTGGTTACCCCAAATGCCCCGATTTGATTTGATCATTACACATTCTATGCGTGTAACAAATACATGTACCCCAAACTCCGTAAAATATTATGTCAATAAAATAAAATTTAAAAATATATTAAGTGAAAGAAGCCAGGCACAAAGGACCACATATTATTAAGATTCTATTAATACCAGAATAGGGAAATCTATAGAGGCAGAGTGTAGCTTTGTGGTTCCTTAGGTTGGGTGGGGATAGAGAGTTGGGGGGAAGGAAGAATAGAGGAGTGATACCTAAAGGGCATGGGATCTCTTTTTGAGGTGATGAAAGTGTTCTAACGTTGACTATCATGATATGTGCACACAACTATGAATATACTGACTATTGAATTATACACTTTAAATGGGTGAATTGGGTGGGGTTCACTGGCTTCCGCCTCTAATTCTAGCACTTTAGGAGGCAGAGGTAGGAGGATCCCTTGAGCCCAGCAGTTCCAGACCAGCCTGGGTAACACATCATGACAGCCATCTCTACCAAAAACCAAACAAACAAACAAAAACAAAAAACAAAAACAAAAAAAGCCCGGTGTAGTGGTGCATGCCTGTAGTCCCAGCTACTTAGCAGGCTGAGGTGGGAGGATTACCTGAGCCCAGGCGGTTGAGGCTGCAGTGAGCCATGACCGTGCCATTGCAATCCAGCCTGGGCAACAGAGTGAGACTCCGTCTCAAAAAAACTACAAAGAGGCCAGGCGTGGTGGTTCACACCTGTAATCCCAGCAGTTTGGGAGGCCAAGGCAGGAGGATCACCTGCAGTCAGGAGTTGGAGACCAGCCTGGCCAACATGGTGAAACCCCGTCTCCACTACAAATACAAAAATTAGCTGGGCCTGTAATCCCAGCTACTCCGGAGGCTGAGGCAGGAGAATCGCTTGAACCCAAGAGACAGAGGTTGCAGTGAGCCGAGATCGTGCCAGTGCATTCCAGCCTGGGCACAGAGCAAGAATATGTCTCAAAAACAAACACACATACACACACACACCTCTAAATAAATGGGCGAATTATATATGTAGTGATATGTGAATTACACCTCAATAAAGCAGTTTAAAAAAATAATCGGCTGAACATGATGACCTTTCAGGATCAAACTGCAGATGATATTTAAAAAGTATAAACCTGGTATGGTAGGTATATGGATGTTTACTATGCAATTTTTTATTTATTTATTTATTTTTAGGCAGAGTCTTGCTCTGTCTCCCAGGCTGGAGTGCAATGGCGCAATCTCGGCTCACTGCAAGCTCTGCCCCCGGGGTTCACACCATTCCCCTGTCTCAGCCACCCGAGTAGCTGGGACTACAGGCACCCGCCACCACGCCCGGCTGATTTTTTGTATTTTTAGTAAAGACGGGGTTTCACTGTGTTAGCCAGAATGGTCTCGATCTCCTGACCTCGTGATCTGCCCGCCTCGGCATCCCAAAGTGCTGGGATTACAGGCGTGAGCCACCGCGCCGGGCCAGTTTGTTTGTTTTTTGACAGAGAGTCTCACTCTGTCGCCCAGGCTGGAGTGCAGTGGCACGATCTTGGCTCACTGCAGCCTCTACCTCTTGGGCTCAAGCGAGTTTCCTGCCTCAGCCTCCCAAGTAGCTGGGAATACAGGCGCCTGCCACCACGCCCGGCTAATTTTTGTATTTGTAGTAGAGACAGGGTTTCACCGTGTTGGCCAGGATGGTCTCGAATTCCTGACCTCAAGTGATCCGCCTGCCTCGGCCTCCCAAAGTGCTGGGATTACAGGCATGAGCCGCTGTGCCCGGCCCCTTTTTCTTTTTCCTTCTTTCTTTCTTTCTTTCTTTTTTTTTTTCTGAGACAGAATCTTGCTCTGTCGCCCAGGCTGGAGTGCAGTGGCGCAATCTCGGCTCACTGCAAGCTCTGTCTCCCGGGTTCACGCCATTCTCCTGCCTGAGCCTCCTGAGTTGCTGGAACTACAGGCACCCGCCACCTCGCCTGGCTATTTTTTTTTTTTTTTTTTTTTTTGTATTTTTAGTAGAGACAGGGTTTCACCGTGTTAGCCAGGATGGCCTCGATTTCCTGACGTCGTGATCCGCCCGCCTCGGCCTCCCAAAGTTCTGGGATTACAGGCGTGAGCCACCACGCCCGGTCTCTTTTTCTTTCTTTGTTTCTTTTTTTTTTTTTTTTTTGAGATGGGGTCTTGCTTTGTCATCCAGGCTGGAGTGCAGTGGCACAATCATAGCTCACTGCAGCCTCGACCTCCTGGGCTCAAGTGATCCTCCCACCTCAGCCTCCTGAGTAACTTGGACTACAAGTGTTCACGCCATCATGCCCGGCTGTTTTGTATTTTTTTGTAGAGACAGGGCTTCACCATGTTGCCCAAGCTGGTCTTGAACTCCTGGGCTCAAGCCATCCTCCCGATATGACCTCCCAAAGTGCTGGGATGACAGACGTGAGCTACCATGTCTAGCCGCCATAATTTCTTTCTTTTTTTTTTTTTTGAGACGGAGTCTCGCCCTGTCACCCAGGCTGGAGTGCAGTGGCGCGATCTTGGCTCACTGCAACCTCCACCTCCCGGGTTCAAGCAGTTCCCTGCCTCAGCCTCCCAAGTAGCTGGGATTACAGGCGTCTGCCACCACACCCAGCTAATTTTTGTATTTTTAGTAGAGACGGGGTTTCACCATCTTGGCCAGGCTGGGCTCAAACTCCTGACCTCCTGATCCACCCACCTCGGCCTCTCAATGTGCTGGGATTACAGGCGTAAGCCACTGCACCAGGCCTATCGCCGTAATTTCATTCAACCTCTCTGGTCCTCAGTTTCCTTATCTGTGAAATGTTACTGCTGAATTTGAGAAACCAAAGGGCCTTCTTCCAAATTCTAGTCGTGAGTTACGTAAGGTTCCTTAGTGAGGCTGAACGAGTCTTTGAACTTGAGCTTCTGCAGGCTAGAGGAAACACAGTAGTCCCTACCTGCTTCTTCCAGGTTCTAAGGTGGGTGAGACATTTTGATATTTTGGTCTTTGTCGCCCCCACGAGGCCTAGGAGGGTTCACTGTCGCAGCAGGTGTCCAATAAAGATCAATCCGCCAGGTGCGGTGGCTCTGGCCTGTAATCCCAGCACTATGGGAGGCCGAAGCGGGCGGATCACCTGAGGTCAGGAGTTCCAGACCAGCCTGATCAACATGGAGAAATCCCGTCTTTACTAAAAATACAAATTAGCCCGGAGTGGTGGCACATGCCTGTAATCCCAGCTACTCGGGAGGCTGAGGCAGGAGAATCGCTTGAGCGCGGGAGGCGGAGGTCGCGGTGAGCAGCGCTGAGATCTCGCCATTGCACTCCAGCCTGGGCAACGAGAACGAAACTCCTTCTCAAAAAAAAAAGTGAGAAAGATTTACTTGCCACCTAGGGTAAGTGCTGGTCTTCTTTCCCCCGTTAGTCTCACTCAGGAGGCGGGTAATCTATTTTAACTCTGCACCTGCTGGACTTTGTGAATGGGCAGTTTACTCTCTGGTCTCAGCAGCCCCATCGATAAAATGGGAATAACTTGTCTCCTTGTCAACAGCCAGATGGTGGTGATTTGCCAAATCTAAGACATCTATTTTCTTGCCTTGTTCTTCTTTATTTTTTCCTCTCAGTTTTAAAACTGGATAGTCCCAGGACTTCTCCCAAACCAGGATGAGTTGCTCACCTATTTTGTCCTCACTTGTATCCTTAAGTCCAAACTGTCATTACCTTATTGACCACCAGGGGGTGCCCTACACATGTAGTACTGTGGTTTAAGAAGACAGCTCAGGAGGAGGCAAAGAAAGAGGGCCCAGTTCCCAGCCTTGCCCTGAGTTCCTACAAACCTTCACGAGCCTGCTCTACTTCACACAGCATCATGTCTCACACTCAGCATCCTCCTGGCCCTATGATATGAACATGTGTGTGGTCCAGTGGAAAGGTCTTTTAAGTACTCCAGCAGCCTCTGCCAACACAGGCTAACCAGCTGGGTGGACGGTCACTGCCTCTCTGCCCACTGTTCCCAACATTTCCAGGAGTTGGCCCAGCATATCCTGGCTGGCTGAGAAGGCTGAGGCCACCTACTTTATTTTATTTATTTATTTTTTGAGACAGGGTTTCACTCTTGTTGCCCAGGCTGGAGTGCAATGGTGCCATCTCGGCTTACTGCAACCTTCGCTTCTTGGGTTCAAGTAATTCTCCTGCCTCAGCCTCCTGAGTAGCTGGGATTACAGTCACGCGCCACCACGCCCGGCTAATTGTGTATTTTTAGTAGAGACGGGGTTTCTCCATGTTGGTCAGGCTGGTCTCGAACTCCCGACCTCAGATGATCCTCCGCCTCAGCTTCCCAAAGTGCTGGGATTACAGGTGTGAGCCACCCCGTCCGGCCTCTTTAGGTTATCTTTAGAGCTGGATATCATTTCCCTCCATCACGTAGCCTTGCAGAGGGAAGTGACATCATTGTTAACCAAAATAAGTTACTGAGGCAAGAGCCTCAATCACTCCAGAGCTTATATATCCAGAGCTTGAGGGCAGACCTGGGAAAGGCAAGAGTCACAGAAAACCTCTGTGGCTTATGGAAAGGTTTTCAGGAGGCTTAGTATTTATACATTTCCTTAAAGGAGGGAAGGCAGGTAGGAAGAGGGTGACAGATGGAAGAATGATTGAGCTCATCGTTTTTGTTCTGTACCTGGGAAGATAAGCATTATCAGTGTGAAACCTAACAGACTTTAGTTTTAGGAGCTAGACTTAGATTGCAAACCTAAAGTTACAAGGGACATGTTCTTCTTCTTATTATTATTTTTATTTGAGACAGAGTCACTCTGTCATCCACACTGGAATGCAGTGGCACCATCTTGGCTCACTGGAACCTCCAGCTCCCAGGTTCAAGCGATTCTCCTGCCTGGGCCTCCCAAGTAGCTAGGATTACAGGTGTGCGCCACCACGCCTGACTAATTTTTTTTTTTGTATTTTTTTTTTTTTAGTAGAGATGGGGTTTCACTATGTTGGCCAGGCTGGTCTTGAACGTCTGACCTCAGGTGATCCGCCCGCCTCGACCTCCCAAATTGTTGGGATTACAGGCGTGAGCCACAGCACTCAGCCCATGTTCTTGTTTTATGGGAGGATGGAGGACAGCAAACAGTCTGTACTGGTGGTCATGTGGAGATACTTGAGGCGCTTTGTTTTTCTGTGAGGGTCTGGCTAACGTGTAATGCTTTGACACAAGGTTGTGAAGCAACAGCTGTTGATTTGGGAAGCAGATAGCAGTGTTGCATAACTCAGTCTCCAGGCTTAACCTTCCTTTTGGCATAATGAATTTGGCAGCCCTGAGACTTTTAAAATAAAAGTCTTTACATCCTACTAGCCAGCTTTGACTAGCAGTGTGATCCAGGGCCAATGACTGCCCCTCTATGGCCTTGGCGTTACCACCTAACCAATAGGGATACGGTACTCCATTTTCTTGCCATGGAGCAAATCAAGAGTTAGGGCCTGACTGTCTTCAACTGTCTCATGAGTTGAAGAATTTCAGCCCTCTGCCTTTGCTCTGTAGCAACAGACAAATCACTAGACCTTTCTGATTTCAGGTCCTATTTGTAGAAAGACTTTGTACTGTCTTTCCTACTCTAGAAAGTCTTTCCTGGCCGGGCACGGTGGCACACGCCTGTAATCCCAGCACTTTGGGAGGCCGAGGTGGGTGGATCACTTGAGGTCAGGAGTTCAAGACCAGCCTGGCCAACATGGTGAAATCCCCATCTCTACTAAAAGTACAAAAATTAGCCGAGGGTGGTGGTGTGTACCTGTAATCCCAGCTACTCGGGAGGCTGAGGCAGGAGAATAGCTTGAACCCGGGAGGTGGAGGTTGCAGCGAGCCGAGATCACACACTGCACTCCAGCCTGGGCAACAGAGCGTGACTCCGTCTCAAAAAAAAAGAAATAAGTCCTTTTTTTTTTTTTTTTTTTTTGACAAAAGCCATCTCTGTTGTATTCCCTCCCTCAGCATCCGGAACGGCGCCAAATAGTGATTTCATTTTAACTTTTGTGTAGTGTGTGTGTGGAGTAGCAAGGTGCGCGACGCAGGAACCTTTCTCTTGTGGGTGCGTTTCTGGCCCGAGTGCTTTCCTGCTGCTCTCCGAATCCGGAAGCTGCCGGAGAAGTCGGAGCATCCCGGAAGTCGTCACTGCGGCCGCTTCCGGACGTGAAAGTTTGCTGCGTAGGGATAGGGAGACCGGGCCGGATTGCGGGGAGTGAGCAGGTTCAGCAGTGACGGCATTCTTAAGAGTCCTGCCCAAGTGAGGGACTTGGGGTGTGGGACAGAGTGGCCCCCAGGGCAGTGGGCGTTGGAAACTGAGAGGTCCTGCGAAGGAGGCTTGGGGAGGGGCTACGGTGACCAGGGAACGAGGTATAGGAAGAGGAGGGCGGAAAGCCTTGAGGGTGGGCTTCTTGGATCCCAATTGCCGCAGAGGCACAGGCCTGGGCATCACTGTATTATTTCCCGAGGGGAGAAGGGGCTATTTCCCATGGGAAGACCAAGTGGGATGAATAGTGGACCTTGAGAAGAGGGGGTGGCCAGGAAAAGGTTCCTGAAGGAGGCAGGAGCCAGACTGCAGGCTGGGGAGGGTTTGGGCAGCCAGAGGGAGGTGAGGGTGCTGGAGCGGGGGTCAATCGGTCACTCCGGCCGGAGATCTGAGTGGCCTCTGCCCCCTCTGCGCTGTGGAGTGCATCTGATTGCCAGCCTCGCTGGACCGTTGAGAGGATTCATCGAGACCCTGGATATGAATATGCAGTGTGAACTGAAGTTTGGGGACATGAGTAATCAGTCACAGTGGCCCAAGATTTGAGGTGTAAATGGAGAAGTCAGAATGATTCGCTGCAGCTGTCTGGAACAGGTTGGGTGAGGGTAAGGGTGGGAAAGGTGGCTGAGGCCAGGTTGTGAGAGGCCTTTCATGGCAGGCTGAGGGGGTTATACTATAGGGAGGATTTTAAGCAGAGGAGCTGGTGGACTGGTGAGCAGGGCATATAGGTGACACCTAGCCAACTTGAGAGGTCAGAATACATGATTCCAGAAGGCTAAGGAGAAGGCTGCCAGTAGAGTAAAGGGGAAGAATTCCCAGGGCGAGGAAAACACATAAGCCTTTGCGTGTGGAGCTGTGTAAATTCAAGGTCTGGCCAGGGGGCTGTGAGATGCCGTGTGTGCTTGGAGCACAGGAATGAGAAGTGAGGTGAGGAAGTGGCTGGGCCACCTCACAAAGGGCCTCAAATTCTAGGCTGAGAAACTCGGACTTGGTCCTGAGGGTAAAGGGGGCCGGGAGAATGTTATGCATGGTGCTGAAGTTGCATTCAACACAGCTGTGAGAAGCATCTGTCAGGGTCAGGCCAGTGTGGGAGGGGAACTGGAGGCCAGGGTACCAGATATGGTGGTCCAGGTGAGAAGGAAGGGGCCAGAACTTGGCTTGGAGAACGGAGGTCAGTGCCCTCAGAGGGTGGAGGTGATGGAACTTGGTGCTTGTCTGGCTTTGGGGAGTGAGGGAGTGGGTGGAAATGGGGACGTTCAAAGTTCTAGATGGTGTGGCAAGAATTTTGTCTAGATGGTGTGGCTTCCTCATGAACATGTCTTGGGGTTGAGCAGGGGCTCTCTTTGGTGGGGAGCTGGGTAGGGAGGTAATGCTTCACTTTTGGATGGGGCGATCAAATTCATTCATGTATTCATTCAACCAATATTGAATTGATTCCTTACCCTTTCCTGAAAGACCTTTGATAGATTCTGAGGGTAGAATGTTGACCAGGATGGAGCTGGGCCTTGCAGAGTGGGGAAGGCAGGCAGTAACACAGCAGGCAGTAGATCAACGAGGCCATATCATGGATTGTGCTGTGGGATGTGAAGGAAATGAACAGACGGAGGACGCAGAGCAGGGCACCTCGAGCTACCACGGTCATTAAAGGCTGCTAAAACCAAGTGTTCTGTGAGCTGAAACCTGAAGGCCAGGAAGGAGTCACTCTTGTGAGGGGCTGAAAGGAACATCACAGAGAGGGGAGGAGCTAGCACAAAAGCTCTCCAGATGGGAGAGGCTGGTGCACTGGGCAAGGGAAAGCCAGCACCATGGTGCCCAGAAGGGAAGGCAGCTGGGGGGCCAGTCTACGTAGGGCCTTGCAGAGTGTCTGGGTTTACTCTAAGGGCAGAGGGGAAGGTTTTGATCATAATGCACTGCAGTCTGAAACTCCTGGGCTCAGGCAATCCTGTCTCAGCTTCCTGGGTAGTTAGGACTGTAGGCAGGCACCACCACCTCTGCCTAATTATTATTATCATTTTTTTTGGAGAGACAGGGTCTCAATATGTTGCTGTGTCTCAGAGGGGAAGGTTTTAAGTCAGGGAATGATTCTGTGAGCTTAAAAAATCACTTGGAAATTGCCATAGGGAAGGGAGGGAGAAGGCCAGGCATGGTGGCTCACGCCTATAATCCCAGGACTTTGGGAGGCTGAGGCAGGTGGATCGCTTGAGGCCAGGAGTTCGAGACCAGTCTGGGCAACAGGGTGAAACCCTGTCTCTTCTAAAATTACAAAAAATTAGCCGGCCATGGTGGTGCACGCCTGTAATCCCAGCTACTCAGGAGGCTGAGGCGGGAGAATCGCTTGAACCTGGGAGGTGGAGGCTGCAGTGAGCTGAGATCTTGCCACTGTACTCAAGCCTGGGCGACAGAGTGAGACTCTGTCTGAAAAAAGACACAGCAACAAAAAAAACGAGAGGGGAGGGAGAGAGTGATGGAGGGGGAGGCTGCTGCTGCTATAAGCTGGGGGTAAATGGTGGTGGTTTGCGCTGGGGTGGCAGCGGCGATGGTGGGATTACAGGGAAGTGTGTGGCTTGCTGACAGGGGTCATGTGCACTGACCCGGTGTGGGCAGAGGCAGGTGCTATCCTGGCCATCCCGCCTGCGGATGTGTGACCTCAGGCCAATCACACGATCTCTTTGAGCTCTGCTTCCCTCATCTGTAAAATAGGGATCCTCATGGTGCTTTCCTTGTAGCTCTGCCCTGAGGATGCTGTGTGTTTAGCAATGGCTGTTCCCGAGTGAGGGCTCAATAAATGTTGCTTATTGTTGTCATTATTTCTGGGGATAGCAGTGGGGGTGGGGGTTGTGGCCAGTACAGTGCCACTAGTTATATGGTCTGAAACTCAAGAGAGGGATTGTGTTAGTTTCATTGTGTCTCTATGAGTGAATACCTGAGGCTGGGTAATTTATAAACAAAAGAAGTTTAATTGGTTTACGGTTCTGCAGGCTATACAGGACGTGTGGTCCTGGCAGCTGCTTCTGGCGAGGGCTTCAGGAAGCTTACAATCATGGTGAAAGGTAAAGGGGTAGTTGGCATATCTCATGGTGGGGGGAAAAGACTGGCAGGAGGTGACACGCTTTTTTGTTTGTTTGTTTGTTTGTTTAGATGGAGTCTTGCTCTGTTGCCAGGCTGGAGTGCAGTGGCACAATCTCGGTTCACTGCAACCTCTGCATCCCGGGTTCAAGTGATTCTCCTGCCTCAGCCTCCCAAGTAGCTGGGACTACAGGCGCCCGCCACCACGCCCAGCTAATTTTTGTATTTTTAGTAGAGACCAGGTTACACTGTGTTGGCCAGGATGGTCTTGATCTCGACCTTGTAATCCGCCCGCCTCGCCCTCCCAAAGTGTTGGGATTACAGGCATGAGCCACCACGCTCAGCCTGACATGCTCTTTTAAACAACTAGATCTCATGTGAACTCAGCGAGATCTCACTCATTACCTCGAGGATGGCACCAAGCCATTCATGAAGGATCCACCCCCATGATCCAAATGCCTCCCACCAAGCCCTGTCTCCAGCACTGGGGATTACATTTCAACATGAGATTTGGAGGAGGCCAGGTGTGGTGGCTCAACCCTGTAATCCCAGCACTTTGGGAGGCTGAGGCAGGTGGATCACCTGAGGTCAGGAGTTGGAGACCAGGTGGCCAATATGGTGAAACCTGTCTCTACCAAAAATATAAAATTGTTATATTTTATATAATACAGCTGGGCGTGGTAGTGCATACCTGTAATCTCAGCTATTTGGGAGGCTGAAACAGGAGAATCACCTGAGCCCGGGAGTTGGAGGTTGCAGTGAGCCTAGAATTGTGCCACTGCACTTTAGCCTGGGCAACAGAGCAAGACTCCATCTCCAAAAAAAAAAAAAGAAAAAAAAAAAAAGATTTGGAGGGGACAGACATCTTAACTATATCAGGGATCTTGGCAAGACACTCGGGTTGGATAATTGTCCAAGTAGACCAGGGGTTCTCAGCCAGGAGCCATGTTGCCTCCTAGAGGACACGGGCAATGTGTAGAGACATTTTGGGTTGTCACAACTCGGGGTTGGGGGAGGGTGCTACTGCCATCTGGTGGGTGGAGGCCAAGGATGCTGCTCAACACCCTACAGTGCACAGGATGGGCCCCCACAACAAAGAGTGGTCTGGCTCAAAATGTGTGGTGGCCCACGCCTGTAGTCCCAGCTGCTTGGGAGACTGAAGTGGAAGGATCACTTGTGCCTGGGAGGTTGAGGCTGCAGTGAGCCAGAAGCATGCCACTGCACTCCAGCGTGGGCGACAGAGTGAGACTCTGTCTCAAAAAATATACATACTGCCCAGTAAAATGTTTAAAAAGTACCTTGTGTCCCAAACCAAATATAACTGTGAGGCCTTTTGGGCCCTTGGGCCTCCAGTTTACAACTGGTTGACAGTGGTCTCTGGAATTGTTCCATAAGGTAGGAGCCATATGTGGCTTAAATTTTGATTATGGGAAATTATTATTTTTTGAGACAGTCTCCCTCTGTTGCCCAGGCTGCAGTATAGTGGCACGATCTTGGCACACTGCAACCTCCACCTCCTGGGTTCAAGCGATTCTCCTGCTTCAGCCTCCCAAGTAGCTGGGACTGTAGGGGAGCACCACTACGGCCGGCTAATTTTTGTACTTTTAGTAGAGAAGGAGTTTCACCATGTTGGCCAGGCTGGTCTCGAACTCCTGACCTCAGGTGATCCGCCTGCCTTGGCCTCTGAAAGTGCTGGGGTTACAGGTGTGAGCCACCGTGCTGATTATGGGAAATTTAATACAATTTAAAATTCAGGTCCTCTGATACACCAGCCACATTTCAAGAGTGTAAGAGTCCCACGTGGCTAGTGACTGTCATAGAACTTTCCACCATTGCAGAAAGTTCTGATGGACAGTGCTCTAGGACATAGCTGTGGCACCCCAGGGTCTTGGGGCTTGCTGTGACAGTTACTCCTCTTCTGTCCCCCACTCCCAGCTGCACCTGCAGATGCTGCTGCTGCCGCCCTCCTGCGAGGCCGTGGCGCCACGTGGCTGGAGGAGGAGCTGCAGCTGCCCTGAGTGCTGCCGCGTGTGCAGCTCTCCAGTGCGGCTGCAGCGCCACCGCGCGTTGCTTTCGACGCCGGAGTCCTTCGCATGCGCAGCCAGCGCCCGGGCCTCAAGTGCCCCAGGACCTGGCGCAGCCCGCGAGCCCGCATCAGGCTTCCAGTGGGCCCCGTGGGCAGTGCCAGCCTTTCCCACCTCCGCATCTGGCAAAGCCTGGCCTTCGCTGCGTTTTGGTGTCGCCACGTGCCTTCTGGAAATATCACACCTCCCCACCTGCGCATGTAGCCGTCTGGCCCTCTGTGGGCCTCGGTTCCCGCATGTGCCCCGTGGAAAGAACACACCTTCCCCAACTATCTGGCAGCGTCTGGCCTTCTCCGGGCCTCGGCCTCCCCATTTGCTGGGTGGAGAATCACGGCCCGGCCACATCGGAGCCAATGGCTGGTCTCTGGACCTCGGTCTCCACATTTGCTCAGCCGGCAGGAACATCCCTTCTCCCGCCCTCTACCTCGGTGGGTGGCCACGGCCGAACAGGCAGCGACGGCCCAGTGGAAAGAGGACAAACCCTTGTGGGCCTTAGGGCGAAGACGTAACTTTGCTTAGTCTCGGTTTATTGGCCGAGCTCTTGTCAAGCGGCGGAATCGTTCCGTTCGGGAGGTGGGAGGGGAGCGGGGCCGCCGGGGGCGGGCGTCTTCAGTGGACCCCACGCCTCCGGTCCCCTCCCCGCAGGGCGCTCCGCAGAGGCGAGGGGTGGGAGCGCCGGCTCCAGGCGGCGGAACCTCCGCACTGGGCTCGCGCGCTTCCGGCCGGCGCCTTTTCCCAGGGACTCCGCCAACCCCTCGCGCCCCCGCGCCCGCGCCCCCAGTCCCCGCGTCCCCGGCGCCGCCGGCCCGGAGCTGCCCGGAAGTCTCGGTTCCGCCGCCGGCGCTCGCCAGGGGAAGCCCGGGGCCGCCCGGGACCTCGGCCCGTTCCTCCGGACCCGAGAGGCCGCCGCACGGGGTACGGGGGCCGGGATGGAGGGAGGAGCCTGGCCCTGGGACGACGCCGGGGCCAGGCAGGCTGGGGGAGTGCGCTGGAGCCACCCGGGATGGGGGTGGGGGTCGGGAGCGGCAGGATCGGGCGGAGGGACGGGAGGGGAAGTCGAGGCGCCAGGGCTCCTTGGGGAAGTGAAGGCAATAGGAGGGGCCCCAGGGCCAGGGGACAGGCGGTGTGTAGCGGGATGGGGGCGAAAACGCCCGGGCGCTGGGGTTCCCATAAACAAGGGGAGCAGAGCAAAAGAACGGGCGGGGGGCCACGCTGTGTGTAACAGGGAGAGGGATGATGCTCCTGGAAGAGGTGAACACGAGGAGAAAGAGAGATGCCAGACGTACACAGAAAGGAGGGGAAAGTGGGCTTGGGAGAGGTGCTGTGGGAAGCGGAGTCCCGGAGCCTGGTGTGCATAACGGGGTTTGGGAGAAGGCCCCTGATGGGTACAGAAAGAAGTTAACGATGTCACCGCCATATATGGGCGGGGGGGAGAGAAAAGGGGCCTTTGGGGAGAATGTAGCAGGTAGCCAGGTTGCGGGGGCGGGGTATACAGAAGGAAGGCATTTGAGCCATTTTGGGGTGTATAGATGTAGTAAGACGATGGGTTCCGTAGTGGGGAGAGATGGCTAGACTTCGAGGTGCTAAGTGTAGGAACAGGATGGAAAAGCCCTAGTGAAATGTGGGGAATTGGGTTAGTGGGGCTCTGGGGAGGTACCTAGAGAGGAAGTGAGGGAGGCCACGGAATATGAAGATGGGGAGGCCCTGCGGCATGTAGTGGGGACGGAGGGCCAGGAGGCCGATGCGGGGGCCGGTGGGGGGGTGGGGGCGGCAAAGGGAGGGGAAGTAAACTGAACTGGGGCTGGGCAACAGGAAAAAAGAAGAAACCACAGATTAGAGAAATCTCGGCGGTCAGGAGGCCCGGGGTCTAAGATGTAAAGAGGTAAACAGATTTAGGGATTGATTGTCTGCTGGGGTGGGTTGAGAGGAGAAAAGGGAAGAAAAGTCGGGGGACTACGTCCTCAGACCTGACCTGAGTGGTGAGAGGTGGACCCAGGAGGAGTGGCAGGTGGTGGCGGGGTTTTGCAGAGCTCAGTTGGAGGCCCTCTCCAAGGCAGCTTGATGGAACGTAGGAGAGCCGGGCTGGAGTCACAGTTTTTATTTTGCTAGGGAGGTAGTCAGTGGCGCACAAAGGGTAACAAGCAGTGATAGTGGGGATGCTTTCCATTTTAGGAAACTTTTCCTAAAAGGAAGTGGCAATTTTAACTAATCTCCCCTCCGCCGCTCCCAGCTGCCGCTCCAGATGCTGCTGCTGCCGCCGCGGCCACCCCACCCTCGGTCCTCCTCTCCGGAGGCCATGGACCCACCGCCCCCCAAGGCTCCCCCTTTCCCCAAGGCGGAAGGCCCCTCCTCCACTCCTTCCTCGGCGGCGGGGCCCCGACCCCCGCGGCTGGGCCGCCACCTCCTCATCGACGCCAATGGGGTCCCCTACACATACACGGTGCAGCTGGAGGAGGAGCCCCGGGGCCCGCCCCAGCGCGAGGCGCCCCCAGGAGAGCCCGGCCCTCGCAAGGGCTACAGCTGCCCGGAGTGCGCCCGTGTCTTTGCCAGCCCTCTGCGGCTGCAGAGCCACCGCGTGTCGCACTCGGACCTCAAGCCCTTCACGTGCGGCGCCTGCGGCAAGGCCTTCAAGCGCTCCAGCCACCTGTCGCGGCATCGCGCCACGCACCGCGCCCGCGCCGGGCCGCCGCACACCTGCCCGCTCTGCCCACGCCGCTTCCAGGACGCCGCGGAGCTGGCGCAGCACGTGCGCCTCCACTAAGCTCGAGACCCGGCCTGTGCTGCCCTGCCCGTCTCAGGGCCACCAAGTCTGACCCACACAGCGTCACTCACTCCCACACACACCCCCTGGCTCTGCTGAGGTTACTGCCTTACCCTGGGCCTCAGTTTCCCCACCTTCCAAAGGGAGGAGCATCATTCCTTCCTTACCCCCTTTCTAGCTGTGTGATGTAGACCAAAGTCGTTGCCCCTCCCTGGGCCTGGGAACCAGTCGGAACTGGGTTCCAGTCCAGCTGTGCTGTGTGAGCCTGTGCAAGTGACATGACCTCTCTAAACCTTGGTTTTCTGCTCTCTGGAGCGGTGAACCGGTGGTTGTCTGCGGGAAGAGATGATAAAGAGCACGGGCACGGTCTGGTTCATTTCTGTATCTAACCCCTTCCGCCCACGCCCCCGACCCTTTGCTCAATAAACATTCCGCACTCCATTTTCAGGCTCTTCCTTGCGTGTGCGTGCGCGTTGGGTGCTGGGGGGTGGAGACCGGATCTTCCTCGCTTGGGTACTTTCCTCTCGGTGTGTGTTTCTGGCCGGAGCCGTTTCGCGACGGCCCGGGCGCCCCGCCCCCACCTTCCTTCCCTAGACCCTCTTCTCTCCCTTCGGCTTCTCTCTTTCGGCCGGCGCCGCCAGTTCCTGGGGCACACCCAGAGGTCCCCTTCCCGCCGCCGCCTGCAACTGCGAGGGTAGCCCGGGGCCGCTTGGAGTCGCCCGGACCTGAGAGGCTGCTGCACTGGGTACGGGGGCCGGGAGGAGGGAGGGGGCTGGGGGCGGGCGGCGGGAGGGGCTGGACCGCGTGGAGGGTACCTGGGCCGGGGCGGGAGTGGGGCAGGCGCCGGAGGGGGCTGTTCTGGAGCTTGGAGGGGGCGAGAACTTACACAGAAAGGCCCAGAAAGCGAGGGCTGCGGCCCCGGGGGTGGAACCCCGGAGAGCGCTGGGACCTAGAACGAGCCTGGTGGAGGCCGGGCGAGGACTAGAGAGAACCTGAGGTGGGTGGACGGGTGGGAGCACGGAGTTGTTCAGACACGTGGCTGGAGAGAGGGCCGGAACCTGGGGTTCCTAACGTCGGAGCCCCTGTGAATAGGCTTGGCTTGTATGGAGGGGGTCAGGAAAAGCTTGAGTATGTAGCATAGGCCAACACGCAGACCCTGGAAAGGGCTGGAAGGAGGGGAGGGAGAGGCCTGGAGGCCTGCGGGGTGGGGCACCCAGTGACCTGGGAGGGCACAAAGGGGAAGGTTAGAGCGAGGTCCAGGTTGTGCAGAGGAGGTCAAGATATCCTGTGAGTACAGTGTGTGGTGGAGCACCGAGGCTAGGAGAGGTTTTCCAAGGAGGAAGACCCTGGGGACCTTTTAGGGGGCCACAGACTCCAGCTGTGAGCGGGACTGGAAAAGAGGGACTGAGGGGCAGCAGGATGCAGAGGTCCTGGGCCGGGTATAGGGAGGGAAAAGGATGGAGCCTGTGGTGCTGAGCTGCCCTCTTCTATATAACCTTCTTATCCCATCTCCCATCCACCAGGCCTCAGCCAGCCCTCCGGATGCTGGTGCTGCCATCCCCCTGCCCTCAGCCTCTGGCATTTTCCTCCGTTGAGACCATGGAGGGCCCTCCCCGTCGGACTTGCCGCTCCCCAGAACCTGGACCTTCCTCCTCCATCGGATCTCCCCAGGCTTCATCTCCTCCAAGGCCCAACCACTACCTGCTTATTGACACTCAGGGTGTCCCCTACACAGTGCTGGTGGACGAGGAGTCACAGAGGGAGCCAGGGGCCAGTGGGGCTCCAGGCCAGAAAAAGTGCTACAGCTGCCCCGTGTGCTCAAGGGTCTTCGAGTACATGTCCTACCTTCAGCGACACAGCATCACCCACTCGGAGGTAAAGCCCTTCGAGTGTGACATCTGTGGGAAGGCATTCAAGCGCGCCAGCCACTTGGCACGGCACCATTCCATTCACCTGGCGGGTGGTGGGCGGCCCCACGGCTGCCCGCTCTGCCCTCGCCGCTTCCGGGATGCGGGTGAGCTGGCCCAGCACAGCCGGGTGCACTCTGGGGAACGCCCGTTTCAGTGTCCACACTGCCCTCGCCGCTTTATGGAGCAGAACACACTGCAGAAACACACGCGGTGGAAGCATCCATGAGCCGGGCTGCCGGGTGCCCCAGGTACCACAGGACTTTGCAGGGAGCCTGGACTCCTGTCCAGACACCTGGTGAGAGCCTGAGGCTGGTGTTCAGGGCCCTGGACACAGACACAGAGCAGCCGCATCTCAAAGGCAGAGCCCTGCCTGAAGGAGGAATCTGTGAGTAATCTTCAGGTCCTCCATGTTCTGGAGCTGAGATGGGAATGAGCCCCTACACAGAATGGAGTCCTCTAGCCTAAAGATATCAGCTGTTCCATGGCAGAGCCTTGACTGGATGGAGGTGGGGAGTGTGGTGTGTAAAGTCTCTGGCCTCATAAAAGGTGGCTGTGGGTCGTCAGGAATCTGCGCCATCTTCCTGGGGCTTCTGCGCTGTTGTTGGGGAAGGGACCCCAGTCCTGCCTTCCACCCCCCAACCAGGCCTGAGACTGATCAAACAATAAACACGTTTCCCACTCTGAGCACTCGAGGTTTGTTTTTAGAGACAGCATCTCAGACCCTCTTTGGTGGCCGTCTAGCAGGGAGACCTCAGCTTGCCTGGCTGGGGAATGGGAAGGTTGGCCTGCCTTGGGGTTATCCCCTCCTCAGCTCCTGAAGACCTGGGTCATCTGGGAAGAATGTTTTTAACTGAAACAATTTTAAAACCACAATCTCCTGTTACAAACACATTTTATATGGCAATAGAGTATACAGATACGCAAAATACACGTGAACCAAATTTCCTTTTTTTTTTTTTGAGATGGAGTTTCACTCTTTTTGCCCAGGCTGGAGTCCAATGGCGCAATCTCGGATCACCGCAATGCCTCCCAGGTTCAAGCGATTCTCCTGCCTCAGCCTCCCTAGTAACTGGGATTACAAGCATGTGCCACCATGCCCAGCTAATTTTGTATTTTTAGTAGAGACGGGGTTTCTCCATGTTGGTCAGGCTGTTCTTGAACTCCCAACCTCAGGTGATTCACCTGCCTCGGCCTCCCAAAGTGCTGGGATTCCAGGTGTGAGCCACAGCGCCTGGCCTCTTTTTTTTTTTTTTTTTTTTTTAGACGGAGTTTCGCTCTTGTCACCCAGGCTGGAGCGTAATGGCGTGATCTCAGCTCACTGCAACCTTCACCTCCTGGGTTCAAGCGATTCTCCTGCTTCAGCCTCCCAAGTAGTTGGGGTTACAAGCATGTGCCACCATGCCCAGCTAATTTTGTACCTTTAGTAGAGACGGGTTTCACCGTGTTTGTCAGGCTGGTCTCGAACTCCTGACCTGAGGTGATCCACACACCTCGGCCTCCCTCAGGGCACTAGGCCTCGAAACAAAAGTTTTTTTTTTTTTTTTTCTTTTGAGACGGAGTCTTGCTCTGTCGCCCAGGCTGGAGTGCAGTGGCGCAATCTCGGCTCACTGCAAGCTCCGCCTCCTGAGTTCACGCCATTCTCCTGCCTCAGCCTCCCGAGTAGGTGGGACTACAGGCGCCCGCCACCATGCCTAATTTTTTGTATTTTTAGTAGAGACAGGGTTTCACTGTGTTAGCCAGGATGGTCTCGATCTCCTGACCTCGTGATCCGCCCCCCTCTGCCTCCCAAAGTGTTGGGATTACAGGCATGAGCCACTGCGCCCGGCCCACAAAAGTTTCTTTACCATAGTTAGCTTTAGTTTGTGCATCTTTTTTTTCCATCAACTATTATTATTACTATTTGAGACAGAGTCTCGCTGTGTCGCCCAGGCTGGAGCAGTGGTGCGATCTCGGCTCACTGCAACCTCCACCTCCCCGGTTTAAGCGATTCTCCTGCCTCAGCCTCCTGAGTAGCTGGGATTACAGGTGTGCACCACCACGCCTGGCTAAATATTTTTTTAAACTGCTGATTTCATCCTATTCTATTGAATTCTCCACCCATGAACCTGTAGTTTGGAAAAGACCAATCTAGGGCAGATGGCTCCCCCTGGAATTTTTGGACCAGGCTGCAGTTAATCTGTAAAGTGGGGAGGGGAGGATCATGGTCACAGCTTTGCAGGCGGTGCAGACATTTAGATTCTCCCTCCATCGGGTTAAGACCTTGCTCTTACAAGGGCTGGCCACAGTCCAGAGCTTGGATGCTTCTGGTGAACAGGAGAGGCAGGTGGAGCTGAGCCTGAAGCTTAATAAACATCTGCTTATTCATTCATTTTTCTTGCCTATTTTGTGCCAGGCACTGTGCTAGGCCTCATTTGCTCTTCCGACCTCTTTTTTGGGGAGGAAGAACAAATCTTCCGTTCATACTCCCCAGAGTGGGAAAGAGCCTCCCAGAGGCTGCCATCATACCCCACCATCTGACCTCAAATAATACCAGCAGCGCTCCTCTCTTCAGCCCTGACTATGGCCAGGTGCTGGGCTGAGCTTCTGTGTGTCGCATCACTCCATCCTCACAAGAAATTTAGAAGAGCTTGTAATTTCCCCATTTTACAGGTGAGTTAACAGGCTGGGGAGGAGCAGGAACAGTCAGGACTGGAATCTAGCTTTGCTCCAAAGCCGGCTCTTAATTACCAACATGGGGATGGGGGTGGCGTGTTCCTGGCCCTCATTTTCCGGGAGAGGGGTAACTCCCCCGATTTTGGCCCCCACATCCCTGAGAACCTTGGGGTCTGGCTGTAGGAGGTAGGGGAGCTCTGAGGGGTCCGCGCTGGCCAGTTCCTGAGAGAGCGTTAAAAGTAGATTCTCCTTTCGCTCCAACTTTCTCGGTGTCTCAAACACTCTCCTGCCTTCTGGGCCCATTGGGCACACCGCCACCCAATCCGGGGACCCCCGGAGACTCGCCAGCTCTCCAGGATGGGAATTTCGTGATGTTCCCTGCCTGAGCTTCGGGGAGGGCGGGGGAGTGCTGTAAGGGGCTATCGCGCAAGTGCAGACCCTCTGCTTCTGCCGCAAACGGCGGGCCTCACCTGGACCCGGGGACTCTTCAACGAGGGGCGCTAGCCTGGCCCGACTGGGCGAGTCCCCGCGTCCCTGCCCGTTCCGTCGCTCAGTTCCACGACTCGCTCCCCTGCCGCCCCGCCTGTTCGCGGGTGGGTGGGCGCTTCCCTCGGCTCCCCGTGACACTTTGCAGACGCTCCCCGGCGCCGGGCATGGGCGCCGCCGCCGTCGGTCCCCGAGCCGGATTCCGCGCGCGGGTGGGTGAGCGCGGGGGGCCTCGGCCCCTCGGACCCCGGGCACCCGCGGGCGGGGGATGGTGGCCGCGTTTGCACCCCCGCCCTAGTGCATGTCCCCGCTGGGATCGTTCCACGACCGCTCCCCCTCCCACCCGCGGGACAAAGGGCGGGGGCGGGGGGGGGCGCACCCCCACGCGTGACCTTTCCCCGTACTGCGCACGCGCCCAGCCCCCACCACCGGGGGACGGTCCGCCTGCCCACGCGAGTGCGGGGGAGGGGTGTGGGGGCCCCGAAGGTAGGGGAGGCAGCGCGCACGGGCTGGACCTCCTCCTACCCTGGGAAGTTGGGGCAGTTTCCCCTGCACCTGCCTCTTCCTTAGGCCTGGCAGTGGCCCGCGATGAGAGACGGTCCTTCCCCTTCAGGCCAGGTGTCCCTGGTCAGGCGACCCCTTGGGGCACCCAGCAATTTAGGGCTTCAGCTTCCTTTTCCTTCGATACCCAGGAGCCCACGTCCCCAGCTCACTTCTCCCCCAGGACCTAGGCGGCTGGGCCCCCTGCCCCTGACTCCAGGAGCCCAGGAGTTTGAAGCCCAGGCGCGTTTTGCCTCAGTCCTGGGGTCCAGGCTCCCTCCTCCCTCAGACCAGGGGTCCAGGCCAGAAGGTCCCTCCTGTCTCACTTCACCTCCCCCAGGATGGACCCTCCAGTCCATCCGCGTCTCTCCATTTGTGGCTGCCGTTTCTGTCCAGTGCCCCTGAGGCCCTCGGCTGCTGGGGTCCGCAGGAAGCCGCGCCATGAATGACCGGAGCAGCCGGAGGCGGACAAGTGAGGAAGCTGGGTCCCCTTCCCTACCCTGGGTCCCAGTGCGGTCGGCTCCAGGCTGCCGTGGTTGGGGGGTGGCCTGAGAGGCCCGGGGAATTCTCTGGGGTAACCCGGGGCCTCTCCTCTCCAGTGAAGGACGATGAGACCTTCGAGATCTCCATTCCCTTCGATGAGGCACCCCACCTAGACTCACAGATCTTTTACAGTCTGAGCCCCTCTCGGAGAAACTTCGAGGGTGAGCTGAGGGGGTGTGGAGGGACTGGAGTCAGCTGGGAAGCCAAGCCCTGAGTCCCAGGGTGTGACCTGGTCCCCCCACCCTCGCTGTGTCCCTAGAGCCTCCGGAGGCTGCGTCCTCCGCCCTGGCTCTGATGAACAGCGTCAAGGCCCAGCTGCACATGGCTCTGGAGAGGAACTCCTGGCTGCAGAAGCGCATCGAGGACCTGGAGGAAGAGAGGGACTTCCTGCGGTGCCAGCTAGACAAATTCATCTCTTCTGCTCGGATGGAGGCAGGTGTGTGTGGGGTGCTCTGATCCACCTGCCTCCCTGTCCCGCTACTGGGTACCCGCTCACCCAGACTCAAGGCTCCACTGTTTGGCTGGCTGGGTGGGACCTGCCCTGTTGGCCCTGTCTGCTAGTCCCCTGCCTGTTTTGGGCCCCCAGGCCCAGCTGCCTCCTCGCTTGATTCCAGGGCCTCATCCCCATGAACTGTCTACTGGGGCCCGTCCTCCTGCCTTCTCCGTCAGCTCCCCAAATCCCATCAGCCTCCAGTGCCCTGCCATCTGCTTCCTCGGCCCATGGTGACTTCAGGGACCCTGGCACCTGAGAGCCCCTCTCTTCTGACTCCTAGGGGGACCTTCCTTCATCTCTTTGGCCAAGAGGCCCACCCTAGTTCTTTGGGTTTCCTCAGGGGGCCCCTGCTCCTCCTCCCGTCCCTGTCTTCTCCAAGATCCAAGAGTCCAGCCATCCGGCCTCCTCCTGTCCCCCCCTCCCCTCTGTGACACCAGGGGCCATCTTCCCACCCACCCTGTCCCATCCTTGGTTAATGAGCACTTCTTCCTCATCAAAGACATTAAGTCCCTTCCTTTGTGGGCCTTTTTGGGTGGCGACCCCAGCAGGTGCTGTCCCTCAAACCCTGCCTGATTCCTGGGCAGTCCCCACCCACATACCTTGCTCTGCTATAATTCATGGCCAGAAGCAGCCCAGATAGCTCCCATAGCAGCCCCCAGCCCCAGCCAGTTCACAGCTAGCGTCTTCTCTTGACTGGTGGGACCCTGTGCCCTGCTTAATACATTTTGGACCCCAGCCCCATCCTCTTCCCCGGATGGTCAGGCCGTTTGCCCGACAGCCCATGTCCTGGAGAACCCACACTCTACCCCACCTACCCTCATCTCAGCCTTGCTAGCTCCTTGGCTGGGAAGACCCCTCAAAAGCTCCCACATCTCTCTTTGTGAATTCAACCCTTTCCCCAAAAAACCTGGGCAAGGGGGCTATGGTCTTGTGGTGTCTCTGTTACTGGAAGCCCAGCATCTGGGGATCTGGCCTTCCCTCTGTTCGGGAACAAACCACCTCTGGCTGCCCTTGGGCCTGCCACTGTCTCCTCTCACTGATGGTTCCATCCTGGGTGACTGACTCCTTTGCACAGACAGTTTGGCCCTGCGGCTTCGGCACTTTCCCAGTGGGGACCCTGGCACCACAGCCCTCCCCTAACCCACCTTCTAGAGGAATCTGTGTCTGGGCCTCTGCCTGCCGGCTCCCTCTGTCTAGATGGAGGTGGGACCCAGCCTGCTGGACCCAGGGCCCCTGATTTCTCTCGGTCTGACCCCCGACTCCAGCCAAGGCCTTGCCTGCCTCCTGGGTTTCCAGAGGCTACTCTCCAGAGGTCCCGCCCAGTCCCCAGAAATCTCTCCCTCCCCTATGGGAACCGCGCATAGTCACAGGGGTCCTGAGGCCCCTGGTTGGCGGCCTCTGTAAGACCTCTTGCCAACCAAGGCCTCTGAGAAAATGCTCCACCCATTACCACCTCCCACAGATCCCAGCTGGCTCTACTCAGCCACCAGCGTCTCTACCGTACTCCCTGTCTCTCTGTCTCTTTAGGGGACCAGCCCAGGTTGGGGGATCCAGTTCGGGGACTGCAGCCTCTCTCAGTCCCAGGACCTGTGATGGGATGTCTCGTCCCTTGGTTCATGTGTGTGTCTCCATCTCCCCAGAGGACCACTGCCGGATGAAGCCTGGGCCCAGGCGGATGGAGGGGGACAGCCGTGGTGGGGCTGGGGGCGAGGCCTCGGACCCTGAGTCAGCAGCCTCCTCCCTCAGCGGAGCGTCCGAAGAAGGCAGCGCCAGTGAGAGGAGGCGGCAGAAGCAGAAGGGAGGTGCTAGTCGGAGGCGCTTTGGGAAGCCCAAGGCCCGGGAGAGGCAGCGAGGTGAGTGGGGTGCATGGGGCGGGCGCTGAGGGGCCCGGGCTGCTGAATTTCTATGTGTCCTTCCCAGAGGTCCCCCTTTCTCTCCAGCCTTGCTGGAGAAAGACCCACCGGGTTCTGTCTCTCCCTCCTCCACGTGTGGTCCTGGGTTTACTTTCTTTTTTTTTTTTTTTGGCGGGGGGGGGGGCGGGGGGGGACGTCTTTCCCCATCGCCCAGGCTGGAGTGGTACAGTGGCGCATTCTCACCTCACTGGAATCTCCGCCTCCTGGGTCCACGCCATTCTCCTGCCTCAGCCTCCCGAGTAGCTGGGACTACAGGCACCCGCCACCACGCCTGGCTAATTTTTTTGTGTTTTTAGTAGAGGCCAGGGTTTCACCGTGTTAGCCAGGATGGTCTGGATCTCCTGCCCTCGTGATCCACCCGCCTCGGCCTCCCAAAGTGTTGGGATTACAGGCGTGAGCCACCGCGCATGGCCTGTCCTGGGTTTACTTTTAAGTTTTGGTCCACCGTCGAGGGCAGGGCCACCTTGGGCACCTCCTTAACTTTCATCAGTAAGAAGGAGGTGCGCAGTAGGACCTACCTCACGGGGAGGGTGAGACTTGAATAAGTGAATTCACCTGAGGCAGGGAGACGAGGGTGATGGCTGGGGGGGTCGGGGGGTGCTGGGACCGCGTGGGTTGAACCCGGCCTCTTGGCTCATTTTGTCTCCTCACCCTCCTTCCTGGGCCTGCCTCTTCCCATTTCCCACTGGTCCAAGATCTGGCAGCGCTTCTTCCCCTCCTCTCTGCCCCTTCCTTGCCTGTTGTTCTCCGTCTCCTCCTGCACCGGCCCGTGCCTCTGCTCGCCGAGATCCTTCCTTCCCATGGCCGTTTCCCTTCCCGTGTCCGCCCCCTCAGTCTTGTCCCCTGCCCCTCACTTCCGTGTCCCCGCCTCCACCCCTCAGTGAAGGACGCCGACGGGGTCCTCTGCCGGTACAAGAAGATCCTGGGCACCTTCCAGAAGCTCAAGAGCATGTCGCGGGCCTTCGAGCACCACCGCGTGGACAGGAACACCGTGGCGCTGACCACGCCCATCGCCGAGCTGCTCATTGTGGCCCCCGAGAAGCTGGCCGAGGTGGGCGAGTTCGACCCCTCCAAGGAGCGCCTGCTCGAGTACTCCCGCCGCTGCTTTCTGGCCCTGGACGACGAGACGCTCAAGAAGGTGCAGGCGCTCAAGAAGAGCAAGCTGCTGCTGCCCATCACCTACCGCTTCAAGCGGTGATCGCACCACGCCTCCGCGCCTCCACCCGGGCCTTCCTCCCCCGTAGACCCCGGTGGATGACCTGCCCCTCTCCCCGCCGCGCCCCTGCCCCTCCTCCTCGCTCCCTGGGTTGGGGGCTCCCTTAGCCGGGCCCCCAAGCGCGACGGCCCCGGACCGGCCGCGGCCCCTTCCCGAACGCCGGCACCCCCTTCCGCTTGGGCTGCCGGGCCCCTTCCTCCTGGAAAACCAGGCAGGCGGGTGCCCCCCCTCGAGTGGGGGACTGTACAGACCCCGTCTCCGCCCCGGCCCCGCGGAGGAGCTGCCCACCTGATTCCCGGACAGACCTCCCCAACTCCGCGTGAGACAGAGAATTATTCAGATAATTTAAATTAAAAAACGACGTGAAAATTTGGAATAAACTTGGCCTCAGCCTCTTCCTAGGAGGGGGGCGTGCCTGGGAGGGGGCGGCCGTCGCCCCGAAGACGGTGACGGGGTTGCGGGGGCTTCCAAGGGGGTGGGTGGTCAGGCGGGAGGACGAGTAGGATACGGTGTAATTAGCCCCCCGGAGGCAGAGATGGAGAGTGAAGCAGCTGCGCCCCAGAAAACTCGGAGGCAGAGCTCGGGAAAAGAAGCGCGGACACAGCCGGGCGCGGTGGCTCACGCCTGTAATCCCAGCACTTTGGGAGGCCGAGGCAGGCGGATCACGAGTTCAGGAGATCGAGACCATCCTGGCTAACACGGTGAAACCTTGTCTCTACTAAAAATACAAAAAATTAGCCAGGTGTGGTGGCGGGTTCCTATAGTCCCAGCTACTTGGAAGGCTGAGGCAGGAGAATCGCTTGAACCCGGCAGGCGAAGGTTCCAGTGAGCCGAGATCGCGCCACTGCACTCCAGCCTGGGCGACAGAGACTCCGTCTCAAAAAAAAAAAAAAAAAAAGTAAAAAGAAGCGTGGACACTACCCGCTGGACTACCCGGACCGGAGCGCGGCGCGAGAGGCGTGAGTCGATGACCTCTAGCGGGGGAGGCCACCTAGCGGCCAGGCCAAGTCTGGAGGATACTTCCGTCGGGCCGCCAGGGGGCAGTAACGCCAGATCATCTGTCTCCCGGAAGTAATGCGAGATGATCCGTCTGCCGCGCCTGCGCGGCGGGAAGAGCCGGAGCCCGTTGATGTGGTTGCCGAGACAACCAAGAGGGTGGCCGGATTTAACGGTTGGGAATTAAGCACTTTCACTCTAGTAAGGGAAATCTCGCGCACGCGCAATGGGGACTGAAACCTGGTCCCCGCAACCCCCTTCACCGGAGCAGTGGGAGAGCGCGCCACAGAACGACTTTTACGCAGGCGCAGAAGCCTGTTTCCCCTCACCCGCGGCTTCCACCCTGCGCAGGCGCAAAAAGCCGCGCTGGCAACCTCCGCAGCGGTCGCGCGCACCCTTCACCCCTCTTGCTGCTTTTGTCTCGCACAACCTTCTCAGGCCCTCCGCGAGGCCGGCCCTTTCTTTCTTTCACTTTCCCCACCCGGAGAGCCAGGTGCCGAGAACTAGGACCTCGTCCCCTTCTCTAGCCCTTCCCCTGATCCACCTCGCCTCTGTCCTCCCTCCCTTTTCCGTTCCCGAAGCCGGAAGGAGCCGAGGTACCCACGGAAAAAGTCGAAGCTGTCCCGGAGAGTGAGGCCTTCACGAAGCGGTGGCGGAAGGAGCCGAAGTTCTCTGATAGGAGGAGTGAGCAAGTGGCATCTCCGGAAAGAGCCGAAACACGGACTCGAGCTTAATCCCAGGAGGGGCCCGAGGGCGAGATCCGGAAATCTCCGGAAAGAGCCGAAGGCCGGGACGGTTAGGATTGTTGGAAGTGGCCGATTGCTTGGACAGGGCCGGCGGAGAAGATCGGAGCAAGTCCGTGGAAGAAGCCAAAGACTGGGACGGATTGAATTGTTGGAAGAACCCGAACTCGCAGAGGGGGCTGGGCGCAGTGGCACACGAGGACACACGGAAACTTCCGAACGTTGAGGAGATAATCTCGGAAAAGTTACGGAAATCTGGGAAGTCGGCGAAACCCTAGGTTCGGGTGTTTTCGGAAGCAGCCGACGCGGCCGCCTGCTTCGCCTTCGTCCAGTATCCGGAGATAGCCGAGGCGCTTCGGAGCCAGGCTCGGGGGGAGGGGCAAGCTCGCGGGCGGGCGGGTGAGGGGGCGGAGCCCGGGCGGGGCGGGGAGGGCTGCCGGAGGCTTGATTAGGTAGGAGGTGGCGAAGCGCCGGCGGCGGCCGGAAGTAGCCGAAGCCAGCGGCGGAAGTAGCCGAAGCGGCTGGAGCGGGCGGCAAGGCGAGGCGAGAGCTGCACAGGGCCCTACGCGGCCGCCTCAGCATGTCGGACTTCGACGAGTTCGAGCGGCAGCTCAACGAGAATAAACAAGGTGAGGGCACCGGGGTCGCGGGGCGGAGGTGTGGGCGGCTCCTCGCGTCGCTCTTTGCCCCCCCGCCATTTTCTCCCTCGCTTCCCCCCACTTCACGGCCGCGCGGCGCCCCCCAACCCCGGTTCCGTGGCGCGCGCCTCGTTCACGTGACGTCCCCAGCGTTCCGCCGCGCGCTAGGCGAGGGGAAGGGGGCGGCGGGGCGCGGGCCCGTGACGCATGCGCACGGCGGCTGTCCCTGCGCCCCACGTGGTCCTGGCGGAGGTGGCGCGGGGGACGCGGCGCGAGCGCGCCAGATGCCTCGACGTGAACTTTTGTTTTTTAAAATCTTTTTGGTTTCTCTGAAAAGGAGATTATGTTAGGCCCCGTAATCTCTTTTCTCCCGCTGCCTTGGCACTTCCGCTTCCGGTCGGGCCCACGGCAGCGTCTCCACGCCCCCTTTGTTTCCAAAATGGCGGTTGCGAGAACTTGGTGGGGGGGCACCTTTCCCTCCTTCACGTGGATGAGGGCAGAGCCGTTTCGGCGGATGCTTGGAGGCCACGGGCCCCTCGCGTACCCCTTTTCCTTTTTGCTGATTTGCTCTGATCTCTCCCGCCAGGTGGTTTCTGCCTCGTCTGTTGGTAGTGGGGCGCCTCATATTAACGTGTTTGGCGCATGTTCCCTAAAAGCATCTGCATTCTTTGAGTGTCCGCACGCACACATCCTGCATATGCGGGGCTTTTGGCGGTCCCGAGAATCGCGATATGGAGTGTTTGAGACAAACCTCAGATCATTTACAATCCCAAACTCAGGGCACCTGATAATACTCAGTCTCAGATTTCAATATAGAGATAAGAAAACAGGTTCTGAGGGAGGAAGAGGGATCTGGCCCACTGCGCTAAACTCTTCACTTACGGGGAAGGTGGGAGGCAGGTTCCCTTCAGGGTATCGAAAATTGTGATAGGTTAGAACAAAAAGTGTGGGGCCCTGATCTTAGGGATTCCAATAATATTAGAAGTGGGAGAGTTGTTAGACGCTTTAAAAATCCTCCGTGTTTCAGTTTGTGAAGAAATACAGGACTAGGGAAGATTGGAGACTTGTTTCTTTTCAGGCTTCAGCTGCCCATGTTCCTAGCTCGTTCGGAGGACGAAATGAGGGCTGAGGAATTTTCCTTTGAACCCAGGCTAGAGTTGGGTAGGGGCTGTATTAGGAAACAGTGCCCTGGGGAAGCAATAACGTTTACTGAGGGTCTGATTCTGTCTTAGTTGATGGACTGCTCAAGAGCATAGGCTTTGGAGTTGAGCACATCAGGAAGTTTAGATACCTGCTTTGTCGTTTAGTAACTACTTTTAATACGTTTATATCTTTTTTTCCATTTGTAGACTGATTATTTTCTTGTCACCGGATTTTGAGAAAATTAAAAAAGATGATAGTAACGATAGATGTAGTTAAACTCTGAGCGCTTACCGTGTGCCAGGCTCTTCGCTAAACTCTTAGCATGTTTTACTAAGTGGATCCTTGTAACAGCCTTGTGAGGCCAAAATGATTTCCACCTCTACTGGGGAGGAAACTGAGGGCTCAGAAAAGTTAAAAACTTTCTCAGGGCTCAGCTAGTCAGAGGCAGAGCTGAGATTAAATGGGGTAACATGTAAAGTGTGTGGCATGTGGCTTTGCGTACACTAGGTGTGCAGTAAGCGATATTTGCAATTGTAAAATTGCATGCTTAGAGAGGAGGGTCTTCCGCTCACAGAGATTGTGTCAGAGTTGGGAAAGGGGAGGAAAAGGTGCTTTCCAAATGTTATTCTGCCACACAACACCTGGATGGAGTAGATATAATCCTCGTTTAAAGAGAAAACCAAGTCTTAAAGGCTAAGTTGCTTTTGCATGGTTTTTGTTGTTCGTAAGCAGAAAAGCAGGTACTGATTCTGAGCTCTGACTGGCTGCAAGGCCAAGTTCCACTCTGCTGGACCAAGTGGAGCTGATTGGGCGGTTCTTTGAGGCTCTCAGATGGTGCTTCACCGGTTCTCCCGGGGTTTCCCTTTTGGTGCTGGTAGGGCAGTCCCTGAGACCTGGCACGGCTCCTGGGTTGGCGGAGCTGCTTCCATAAGATGACCACAATACAGTGTTTTGAGCAAACGAAGCTCTCATTGTTTTTACCTGTCCAGCATCAGTGTGTGGGAGAGGGTTCTTGCCATAGGGGAATCTCTGCCCGCGTGTCACTGCCTGTAGTCTTTGTCTCTGCGGAGGACGGGCCAGCTTCTGTACGTGTCGCCTTCTGCTTCAGTCCTTTCCTCTGCTACCTGTATCTACAGGGAATTTCCTTGTCTATATCCCAGGCACCCAGCGGGCATCATTGCTTTCTCTGCGTGGGTTCCTGTCTGCCTGCTTGCGTGTTTCAGAGCCTTAGCAGCAGAAAGGGCTCTTGGGGCTCACAGCCTGTCCATCTTATAAGCGTGGAGCTGTGCCCAGTGCCGTGCCTGTGTGCTTACCCCGCTGCTCTACACTGCTGGCCTGTCCTGCCGATTGTTCCTCCCAATTTCAGTTTTTGATTTTGGGGGTTTTGGCCTTCAAGGGGACAATTATATTGTCATTAATGGTTCTAGCCAGACCTGAGTGTTCTGCCTGATCCACATTCGGGAGTATGGCCTCGTGCTTAACTCACTGATGTCAGAGTGTTTAAATTCTGGTGTCACCATTTCCTAGCTGTTTGACCTTGGCAATTGTGATCTCTCTGTACCTTAGTTTCCTTCCCCATTATGTCAGCCCCCAGCAGTGTTTTTCCAAAGCAGTAGTGAGGATTAAGAACAAACAAAACGATTTAGTACAGATTCCGGTTGTAGGAAGCATCTCAATATTTGTTGCTGTTTTTTTCCCTGCTGGGTGCATATTTTTCTGAGTGTTGGTGGTTTTGGAATTGTGATGCTTTTCCAGACATTCACATTGCATCGCAAAAACGTGAGACAAAACAGTGTGGGTGAGGCTGAAGTTTAACATCCTCCCTCAGTGCCCTTTCCTCCTCTTGTCCCCAGGGATGATCACTCCAGGAGATGCGTGTTAACATATATGAGCACCTTAACGTGTGCATCTTTTTTGTGTGTGTGCTTCATGGCTAGTTGAGAAATCTGGGTGTCTTTGAATTAAGGAAATGGTGTGGCGGTGCTCATGAACACCCCCCCAATGCTCATGGTTTATCCTCCATCTTGAAGGGCCGGTCTCCCTTCAGGGGTTGAAGGGTCTGGTGAGAGCAGAGGTTTCTGTGGTTTTGCCAGCGAGGCTCCGTTCCTAGTGGCTACCTCAGGCAAATAGAGGGTTGAGGGAGCCTGCTGGAGGCTGGCAGAGATACACGCCCCTACTCACGCCTTTACAGCCTCTCCAGTACTTGGCTTTGAAGGGAGTGAGGCTGAGAGATTCAAGTGGTTTGGGATTCAAGTCTGGATGGGGCACGCTCCTCCCCTGACCTGCTGAAGGAGAGGAGGGCCTCTTTCCCCTTCAGTCTGCAGATTCTCCGAGGCCCTTCCCTTCCCCTGGGAAGGGTGCTTGCTTCTGCATTATTCACCGGCTTGGGAAGGGATGGGTTGAGTTTCCCTGCTTCCTGGGGATCTCAGATCCTGCCTGGCACCTGACCCCTAGTCCTGATGGTGGGGCTGTGGGTGCCAGCTAGTTGCAGAGGTCTTTCCTGAGGGGTCGCTGGGTCCCTTCAGGAAAACATCATTGGGTCTCTTGATTCCCCAGCCTCTAGCCCTGCCCCTCTCAGGGACGACCCTGGGGTCAGGCCCCTCAGCCCTCGAGGGGGACCAGGAGCCAGCCTCCTCTGTCTTCTCTGGCTCCCCAGCTCCTCCTGAGCATCCTCAGGTATCTTACACCCCGGGGGCATTTCCAGGCCCCGTCCCCCTGGTCCCCTCATGGTCCCTGGACTCGCTTGTGGACCCAGGAGGCCTGTTAATTCCCTTCCTCCATTGAATCCCTTCCCTTTGGGGGTGGCCTCCCTGGGGCTTGGGACATAGCCACCAGCGCGCAGGGTGGGCTGGGCCCGCATCCTTACTCCGCTTATCCCGTGCCCCTCCTCTCACCCTTGCCCAGAGCGGGACAAGGAGAACCGGCATCGGAAGCGCAGCCACAGCCGCTCTCGGAGCCGGGACCGCAAACGCCGGAGCCGGAGCCGCGACCGGCGCAACCGGGACCAGCGGAGCGCCTCCCGGGACAGGCGACGACGCAGGTACTAGGGCTCAGGGATCCCCCTGGGCCAGCCTGGGAGTCGGGGGGTCGGTGTTGGCCGGCCTGTGGGTGGCCTGTGTGTGTCTGTGTCTGGGCCCGGGCCCTGTGTGGCTCGTTCGTTCTTTGTGTGGATCTGGGGGAGGGATCTACTGCTTGGTCTGTCTTGGATTCCGATTTTTTCCCCTGTTTCTGGGGTTTCTTTCATTTTCTGTCTTGGTGGTTGCTGGTGGGTTGCTGGGGGCAATAGGTTCTTTATCTGGAGCCTGGGAATTGATTCTGTGTTTTCCTTCACAAGGGGTTGTTCTCTGTCTCTGACTCTGAGGGCCTGTTCCTTCTTTTCGACTCTCTGTGGGACTCTCTTCGAGGGGGTTGGTCTCTGCCTCCAGTTTCTTTCTTCCCTGCCTCCCAGGAGAAGGGAGCTCTTGGGACCGAGGCAGTATCCACAGCCTGGGCTGACTTTTTGGCCCAGGGGTGTCGGTTTCCACCGCCTCTTCCCTTCTAGGCTCCCCTTTCTGTTCTCTGCCCCCTTAGGTGAGGAAGGGCAGGATAGGCGGAAGTCCTCCTGCCTCCTCCCAGCTCAGTTTCTCCAGCTAGAGACTGGTCCTTCCTGGCCCCTGGCCCCTTTCTCCTTTCCTCACTTCCTCTTTCCTGGGGGTGGGAGTGTTTGGGGGGAAATGGCAGGGCCGAGGGTGGCCTGCTTGCTGCTTGTTGACCTCGGCCCTGCTCCCACCCTGGGGCTCAGTGCCCTTGGGGGGGTGTGGCATGTGGGGAAGACGAGGGTCCCCAGTCACCCCTCCCCATACCTTTCCCTCCCACCCCCCAGCAAACCTTTGACCAGAGGCGCTAAAGAGGAGCACGGTGGACTGATGTGAGCTTCTCTTCCTGCCCCTTCCTCCCTGATGTCCACCCCATTCACCTTCCTCACGCCCGTGCACCCTGTCCCGCCCATTTCCAGCCCTGGCCCAAGCACTGGGAAGAGTCCACTTACCTTGAAACCAGCACCCCTTTCCCAGGCCCTGCCCCAGACCCTCTCCTTCCCTGGAGAGAGTGGAGCTTACATGGTTGCGGGGAGGGTGAAAGGGTGCCTGGGAGGGGGCTCGCAGGCCCACTGTTGGTCAGACTGAGGTTGCCCTGCCCCGCTCTCCCCTCCCACCTCCCCCAGTCGTTCCCCCCGCCATGAGAAGAAGAAGAAGGTCCGTAAATACTGGGACGTGCCACCCCCAGGCTTTGAGCACATCACCCCAATGCAGTACAAGGCCATGCAAGGTAGGCCCCTGGCCAGGCTGCTCCCAGAGCGGGAGGGTACAGGGGTTGGGATTCTACGTCAGTCATTCCCCTGCGTGTGTGCTTGGAGGGGGTCAAGGACACAGGTAGAGGGTTGCACACCCCTGGGGGTTCTGGTCTCTGCGCTTTTGAAGCCTCCCTAGAGGAGGAGATGACCAGAGACACCCGTGGTTGACAGGGGAATGAGGCCTCCATCTGGACGCCATTAGGAAGTGAGGCTTCTGAGGAGCAGCAGTTACTGGGTGGGGGCCCCGAGGGTGGAAAGAGGGTTCTGGAAGGTGCTAAGGCCGAGAGCCTGTAGGAGCGTCCTGCTGAGGAGGGGAACTCCCAGTGTGTGGTGGGGGGTGGTCACTGAGCATTCCCCTGATGGGGTTTTATCCTGCTTTTACCCCCTTTGAAGCTGCGGGTCAGATTCCAGCCACTGCTCTTCTCCCCACCATGACCCCTGACGGTCTGGCTGTGACCCCAACGCCGGTGCCCGTGGTCGGGAGCCAGATGACCAGACAAGCCCGGCGCCTCTACGTGGGCAACATCCCCTTTGGCATCACTGAGGTACTGCCTTCCCCTGCCCCTACCCTCTCCCTTGTCCCTCTACCCCGTTCCTCCCCTTCCCTCCATTCCCTTTCCCCAACCTGCACGGGTCAGACTCTGCTCCTGCAAGACCCCCCGGCCCCCTCCCAGACGGACCGATGGAGTTGAGCCAGCCAGGGGCCGGGCTGGGGGTGGCCCTCCCTCCCTCCTCTTCCCCTCTCCCGTCTCCCCTCCCCCCAACCTCCTCCAGCAACCCAGGGATCAAGCACACACATAATGTACCCACGTGTCGGAGAGAGACAGAGAGGGAGACTTGGACACACACACACACACACACACACACACACACACACACACACAGACGCACGCTGCCCCTCAGTTTTTTTCTGACACGCCTCTCGTTCTCTGCCGCCTGTCCCCTATCCTCTCCCCCACGTCCCTCCCATGGTCGCTGTTCTTTTATTTTTGATCGCCCCTGACCTCCCCCTTCCCCACCACTCCTTTTCCCTCTCCCCTCTCCCCAACCCCTTCCTGTGGCACCCCCTGAGAATCCCGAGATCAAAGAGTTGTTTCCATTTCTCTTTAAAGTGAAATATTGTGGGGCTGAGATCCCTCGTAGCAACAAAAAGTTTGCTACCATCGTCGAAGGCAAGTAAGGTCCATTCTGACTTTCTCAACCTGCACTTTGCTACATTTGATAAACCAGCCCCCGGACTCCAGGGCCAGATTCCTCCACATCACTCTTTTCTCCTCCCCTCCCGTCCCTGCCCCTCCTCCCTACACTCCTCCTCTCCTGCCCCTGCACTCTTGACTTCCTCCTCCTCGCTCGTCTCTGTCCTGCTCTCCCTTTCTGTCCTTTGCTCGTCTCTGCCCCTGCCTGCCACTTCTTTTTTACTTTCCTGCCACTTTTCTGTCTGTCTCCACTGGGTGTCCCTTCCTGTGTGCTCTGTCTCTTCATCTCTTCTGTTTCGTGTTTTTCTTCATTTTGTGTTGTCATCATGCCCTCTGCCTTTTCTTGAACAATCTTCTCCTTTCCCCTGATTTTTTGGGGCCCCTGTGGCTGTCCCCTAACGCCTGTCCATCGCCTGCCCTTGGCCGTCTCTTGCTACTGCTTCCTCCCCGTTTTCTCTCTTCCTTCTGTTCCTACTATTGACTTCTACACCCCCACCCATATTCCACTGTTCCTCCCCCCTCCTCCCTCCCCTCATCCCTCTCCCCTTACCCCCAAACCCCTCTGTGTCTCCCTCTCTCACCCTTCCCCTCCTCTCTCCACCTCCCTTCCCCCGCCCCCCCCTTGTCTCCTATTCCCTCTGCAGGAGGCCATGATGGATTTCTTCAACGCCCAGATGCGCCTCGGGGGGCTGACCCAGGCCCCTGGCAACCCAGTGTTGGCTGTGCAGATTAACCAGGACAAGAATTTTGCCTTTTTGGAGGTGAGCTGGGGGAGTGAGCGAGGTCCAGGAAACGCGTGTGATGTGAGGGCCCAGCCCTCAGGCTGATGTTGTGTGGAGCTGCCTTGCGCTGTTTCCACCGGGCCCTCTGCAGCCTCTTCTCCACCCGGTCGCTGAAATGAGCCCTGTAATAACATTAAAGATCTGATCCTACTTTCTGCCTTCCATTTGCTTTCTGTGTGACCTGAGAGGCCTGTTTGGCCTCTGCAGACCTCTTTGGCCTTTTCCAGACCATTCCGGCCCAGTCCTCTCTGCACTCTGGCCACACTGACCTTCCCAGAACCTACCATGCTCCTGCCTGCTTGGCTAGAGTTCTTTACGCCAGATAACTGATGTTCCTAACTAGTCTTCTGTTACCCCAGCTAACTGATGTTCCTAACCAGTCTTCTGTGTCTGTGTTTCTCAACTGTCGGGAAAGGGCCTTGGTTTTTGATTTTCGACTCTTGGTGGACTGATGACTCTCGTGAAGTACTGTGAAGGTGTGGGCAGTGTTAGCTTACTGCAGAGGTTTCTGAGCACTCCCTCTCACTGTCTGAGCACTCCGTCTCACTCTGTCCCTCTCACTCTGTCCTTGCCTCATTGCAGTCCACTTGCAGTTGCATTGCTCCGGAGATGGGCTGAAATGTCCCCCTCACCAGAAAGACTCCAGTATTGTCATCTCCCCGTTCAACTAACCTTTCCTGTAACATCCCTTTTCAGCACTTTGTCCCTCTTCCGTGTCGTCACAGCCTGCAATTGTGTGTTTGCCTCTGTGTTTGTGTTGGGTGCCTGGTGTTTTTAATGGTCGAGTGTGAGCTCCTGGCAGCAGGGACATGCGTGTCTATTGTCCTCCCAGTGCCCAGCCTGGGGCCTGGCATGTTGTATTTGTTGACATGAGTGAAAGGAAAGAGGAAATCCCAATCCTGGAACACTAGGGGCTGTACTAGTCCCTGACCCCCATCCCTCACCACTCCTTTCTCTTTCATTCAGTTCCGCTCAGTGGACGAGACTACCCAGGCCATGGCCTTTGATGGCATCATCTTCCAGGGCCAGTCACTAAAGATCCGCAGGCCTCACGACTACCAGCCGCTTCCTGGCATGTCAGAGAACCCCTCCGTCTATGTGCCTGGTGAGTGGGGGATCCAGTAAGGGCCCCTTTCTCCCCCAATCCTGTTCCCTTCAGCCCAGCTGGAGTGGCTGAGGAAGTCGTGTAAGTACTGTGGAAGATAGGTGCCTTTTCCCTGCTTCCCCTAAGTCTCTGTGAGTGGGGTGCTCTCCTGCTGGTAGAGAAGGTGCCTAGGGCCGGGAGAATGAGCTGTCACCTGCTTGAGGACACACAGCTTGTACGTGGCAGAGCCAGGATCAGAGCAAAGGTGCTGGGGAAGTGAGGGGCTTGTGGCCTGGACCTCGTGCCTGCTTTGCGGCTGTGGGACCTTGGAGGGCTCAGTCTGTGCCCGTCGGGGCTGCTGTGTGTCGACGGTTGGCAGCAAAGCTCCTGCTGTGGGGTCTGGCACCTGGGTATTCACTTGTTTTTGTCTCCTAGTGTTTGCCTTGAATCTTGTGTTCTGGGCCATTCCCCATAGCTGTGTTGAACATCATCTGTAATTGGTAGGTAACATAGCAGACCAGGGGTTGGCGACCATGTCACTGTGTGTGAAAGCAGCCAGACGGTGTCTGCGTGCGTGGGCCTGGCTGTGTGCCGGCACACCTCGACACGCATGGCTGCTGAGGTTGGGCTTTCCTGTGCTTCTCACAGGCCACAGAATGGTCTCCCTTTAGAAAGCTTGCAGGATGTGCAAAACCAGGTGATGGGCCCTGTCAGCCCACAGGTTATAGTTTGCTGACCCTTGTAGTTGATGAATGGGATTTGAGGGAGGGCTTGTCTGATGCCCTGTCAGGGTGCGGCTGTGTCTCAGGCCTGGGACATGGAGGAGGTGGGGTTCTGCTGGCGGGTACTCACTGTTCGAGGAGCCCTTTAGGAACCGAGTCAGCTCTTCAGGGCAGGCGATGTGGAGCCCCAGACGGAGGCACATCTGTGTCAGGCAGGACTTGGGCTAGGTCCCTCACTGGCCTCCAGTGCTTTTCTTTTTGTTGTTGTTGTTGTTTTGAGACAGTCTCGCTCTGTCACCCAGGCTGGAATGCAGTGGCACGATCTCGGCTCACTGCATTCTCCGCCTCTAGGGTTCAAGCAATTCTCCTACTTCAGCCTCCCGAGCAGCTGGGATTACAGGCACCTGCCACCATGTCTGGCTAATTTTTGTATTTTTAGTAGAGGCTGGGTTTCACCATGTTGGTCAGGTTGGTCTCCAACGCCTGACCTCAAGTGGTCCGCTCACCTCAGTCTCCCAAAGTGTTGGGATTACAGGCATGAGCCACTGCGCTCAGCCCAGTGCTTTTCCATCATAGGTTTTGGTAAATTCAGCTAACCTTTTGGAGCCTGTAATATATGTTGACATGCTCCCAGTCGACATGGACTTTTTACGTATGGGTGCGTTTCCCCGATCAAGCTGCAGAATGTCTTCCCCACGTCTCTTCCTGGTGAATCCACTGCGTTTTCCTTCATTTTAAGTCCCGTGAGTGGCCCGCCACTTGCTGGTGCTTAGTGTGTGTGTCAGGCGCTGTCCTAAGTGCCCTCCATGGATGGCAGTTCTACGACACAGGGATTGGCGCTGTCCTAAGTGCACTCCATGGACGGCAGTTCTACGACACAGGGATTGGCGCTGTCCTAAGTGCCCTCCATGGACGGCAGTTCTACGACACAGGGATTGGCGCTGTCCTAAGTGCACTCCATGGACGGCACTTAGGGATTGGCAAGTTACAACTGAGAGGCCACCTCTGGCCCACTGCCTGTTTTTTGTTTTTTTGTTGTGTTTTTTGAGACGGAGTCTTGCTGTGTTGCCCAGGCTGGAGTGCAGTGGTGTGATCTCGGCTCACTGCAACCTCCGCCTCCCAGGTTCAAGCGATTCTCCTGCCTCAGCCTCCCGAGTAGCTGGGATTACAGGCATGTGCTACCACACCTGCTAATTTTTTGTGTTTTTAGTAGAGATGGGGTTTCACCATGTTGGCCAGGCTGGTCTCGAACTCCTGACTTTGTGACCTGCCTTGGCCTCCCAAAGTGTTGGGATTATAGGCGTGAGCCACCGCTCCCGGCCACTGCCTGTTTTTGTAAGTAAAGATTGATTACGCCGCAGCTGGCCTCACTGTGCAGTGCCTCCTTCCTGGCTAGGGACGTGTGGTGGGCCTTGGGGAATAGGAACCGTGGGTTATGGATCTAAGGTTGCTTCTCTTACCAGGCTGAGGAGCTTGACTCTTCTGAAGGTGATGGGGTGCTCTGGCAGGGGCTGAGCTGAGGGCAACCCCGTGATAGTGGCAGCCGAGCTCCTCTCAGGCGCCCCCTGCACCAAGATGGCCTGGTCACCATGGGAGGGGACATTCCTCCACCTTACAGATGAGGAAAGAGCTTCCGGACAGTGGGGATCCCTGCTGGGTCTTCCCCATACCGCCTCTGCTCCAGGTGTGATGCTTTGTAGATGCAGCTGCTGCAGAGGTATGGGGCCCTGTTTCCCCGCCCAACTCTTGGAACATCCCTGCCAAGCAGGGCTTGTCCTCAGTGATGAGTGGAGGAACTCAAGACTCCGAGAAGATTCCTTTGAAGTTGTTGTCATGTAACAGCGGCTGACCCCACCGACAGTGCTCACAGTGTGTGTCTGGGCTGGGTGGGTCCTGTTGTGGGCATTGAGTCTGGCAGATGCCCCGGCCATGGGGACTGCCGTGCCTGTTCTCATGTCCTCGATCGAATCAGCACGTGGCCTGAGCTGTTCTCACACACGTGGCTCACACGACGGGCACCAGTGTTCTTCCCATTCTACAGATGAAGACACTGAGGCCCTTGGAGGCTCATACGGTACAAACATGACTTGAACCCAAGGAGCCATGAACCCAGGGAGCCCAACTCTTGTACCCTTGGCTCTGTGTTGCTCAAGTGAGACGGGCAGAGCCAGGGATCGCGGCTGAGCTTCCAGTGTGACCCATTCTTCCTTGGACCCAGGCAGAGCCTGCAGCCTGCCATGCTGCCTGTGGGGAGTCACAGCTGAGTGTGGGCTCTGGAGGCTGCCTTTTTCCTGCCTGTGTGTCTTTGCTCTGTGCCTCAGTTTTTGCCTTCTGTGCTGTATGTACAGCATTGCAGTAGGAGGTTGAAAGTCTTACAGGATGCCTGGCCCATGGGGTGAGTGCTCGGTGTGTGTTCCTGCTCCTGGGCTGCTGCTACTTGTCCCTGTAGCATAGGAGCCAGGTCTCCTGGGGTCTGTGTGGCCCCGTCTGGTGGTTGGAGCCGGCTGGGTTGGTGCTTCCAGTTCTGTGGGGGCAGCGTCATCATAGGCTGGAAGGGCTTGAGTGAGTAGGTGGGAGAGGGTGTGTGGGGGCGTCTCCCCTCCTTCCATGGGCACAGCGGCTCATGCTTCTGAGGCTCTTTCCCATTTCCTGTCTTACCTATTCCTTCCCAGCATCAGGATGGAGGTGGGATGGGGCCACTCACACTTGGTGTGGAGGCTGCAGAGGAAGGGGAGGCCATATGGCCTAGGTTTTGAACTTGGGAGTCAGGCTGGTTGGTTATCGGGGCCTGGCATAGCTGATATCTGACAGGACGGCGTCAAGATACATTGGCAGAGCCTGTGGGGTCTCAGGTTGAATCATCCCACCAGCAGGCACTTGTCTGTGAGTCCAGAGTTCAGTGGATAGGGCAGGATCGAGGGCCAGTAAATTCAGCCGATAAGCCCCCACTCTGGTATGTCAGCCCTCGAAGACACTGGATCCTGCATCCCACAGTCAGCCCACAGTTCCCAGTGAGATCAGAGCAGCTAATGCTGTGGATGCTGTTCTGAGACTTCCCGGGCAACTGCGGCTGCTCATCGTGTCGTGCCACCCCTGTGAGGGCAGTTGCACCCCTGCAGTGGCACCTGCTGTTCTGACAGGGCATGAAGGGAAGGGACTGAGCTTTTTTTTTTTTTTTTCCTTTGAGACGGAGTCTCACTCTGTTGCTCAGGCTGGAGTGCAGTGGAGTGATCTCGGCTCACTGCAACCTCCGCCTCCTGGGTTCACGCCATTCTTCTGCCTCAGCCTCCCGAGTAGCTGGGACTACAGGTGCACGCTACCACAGCCCGCTAATTTTTGTGTTTTTAGAGAGACCGGGTTTCACCATGTTGGCCAGGATGGTCTTATCTCTTGACCTTGTGATCTGCCCGCCTTGGCCTCCCAAAGTGCTGAGATTACAGGCGTGAGCCCCCGCGCCCGGCCGGGACTGAGCTTTAATGGGAGCCTTGCCTGGGTGGCTGTCAGAGAAGGGGTGGGGTGTGTTGTGACTCACCAGTAGGTCCCGAGCCCAGGTGACCTGCCAGCATTCCACAGCAGCAGGTAGCAGATGTGGGTGTGAACTCTGTGCCCTTGGAGCGTTCTGGAGGATGTTCTAGTTTGAGGTTCCCCTGAGGCTGGGCAGATTTGGGAGACATGGTGCGTTCTCCCTGAGGAGCCTCTGTGTGCCACTGCCCAGGACCCTCACTCGTCAGATAAGGCTGGGGTGGGGTGGGCACGTGGCGACCCCTCCCTCGTCAGATCAGGCAGGAAGTGTTCTCTTTGGCAATTGAGGAGCTCGCCGTAGACTGTCCAGGTTTTGGGAGATAACCTGGTACTGGAATTGAAGTCCTCCTCTTCTCTGCCCATAGGGGTTGTGTCCACTGTGGTCCCCGACTCTGCCCACAAGCTGTTCATCGGGGGCTTACCCAACTACCTGAACGATGACCAGGTAACTTCCCTGCCTCCCTCCAGACCCGTCCCCCCACCCCGCCCCACCTCATCCCAGCCCTGATGGACTCTCGGCTACTGCAGGTCAAAGAGCTGCTGACATCCTTTGGGCCCCTCAAGGCCTTCAACCTGGTCAAGGACAGTGCCACGGGGCTCTCCAAGGGCTACGCCTTCTGTGAGTACGTGGACATCAACGTCACGGATCAGGTGAGTCCCCGGTCCCTGGCCGCTGCCGCGTCTGTCCTTCCCTGCCCTGCGCTGTTGCCAAGCCATGGTCTCCCCTCCTCAGGGGACGGGGCGGGAGGCGGCCAACCTGAGGCAGTGCCCTGCGTGTGGGCTCGTCCCTGTCCCATGGTGTTGGCTTTTTCCAGGCTCTTAATCCCCTTTGCCTTCCCCTCTTCCCCCACCAATGCCCCGGCTTGGGGGTAGGTGTTGGGCTCCTGGTCCCTGACCCCACTTCTCCCCGCACCCCCCCACCCCTCATCCTCCAAACGCAGGCCATTGCGGGGCTGAACGGCATGCAGCTGGGGGATAAGAAGCTGCTGGTCCAGAGGGCAAGTGTGGGAGCCAAGAATGCCACGCTGGTGAGCCCCCCGGCACGTCATCTTCCATTGGCTCGAGGGACCCTGGGGGTGGGAGGGGCTGGCTAGGGACAAGTGTTCCTGATCTTTCTCCCAGCTTTCATGGGGAAGCATTTGGGGGGCATTCAGTGCAGTGTTGGGGAGTCGGGCTTTAGGTGTTGGAAGTGGAGAGATGGCCTTTCCCCTGGGGGGGCAGGTGAGGGGCCTAGGCTTGAGCAGAGGGAGACTGGGTCTGGGCCCCCTGTGACGCCGCTGCCTCCCCTGGCCCCACAGAGCACCATCAATCAGACGCCTGTGACCCTGCAAGTGCCGGGCTTGATGAGCTCCCAGGTGCAGATGGGCGGCCACCCGACTGAGGTCCTGTGCCTCATGAACATGGTGCTGCCTGAGGAGCTGCTGGACGACGAGGAGTATGAGGAGATCGTGGAGGACGTGCGGGACGAGTGCAGCAAGTACGGGCTTGTCAAGTCCATCGAGATCCCCCGGCCTGTGGACGGCGTCGAGGTGCCCGGCTGCGGAAAGGTCAGGAGGCCTCGGGCTCAGTGCTCCCTCCCCCTCTCCCCCTCCTCTTCTCCGCGCCCTCTTTCTTCCTCTCTCTCTCCTCTCGCAGCACGTGCATATAGGTGTGTGCCATCACTGAGTGCCGCCCTCAGGCCTGGCCATGGGAGATGTTGGTGACCCTGAGGGGTTTGTGGCCCTGTGGGGGCCCAAGACCTGCAGGCGAGACAGTAGTTGGGGAATGTAGCTCTGTATTGCTGTAGAACTTGGCCCTGCTCCCCCTTATATGGCCTGGCTTGTGCAAATGGTTTTGCCTGGTCTGTGGAGTGGGGAAGAGTGCCGGGAACAGTCCCGAGACACCTGCTGGTGTCTCCTGTGTGCCAGGCACCCTGCTGAAGCTGTGTCTGTGCTCACCCTGAGCCTTCCCTGTAGCCCCTGAGCCCCATCGTGGAAGGAGACAGGCAAAGCGGGGGTGGCTCACACTGGCAGGTTTCAGGTTCTCGGAGTCTGATTTCAGACCCTGCTAAGTCCTGTCACCTCCAGCGCCGTGACAGGTGTAATCACCTCACCTCGTCTGCCTCATGAGACGGTGGTGGTGAGGGCGTGTGACCTGCTCTTTGATCCCCTTGCTGGGTGTATGTATGGAATTCCCATCGTACCAGGCTCTGATCTAGACGCTGAGGGTTCGGTTGTGAATAGAGGTCCCTGCTGTCCTGTGCACACTGCTGTCCTGTGCACCCTGCTGTCCTGTGCACCCTCCTGTCCTGTGCACCCTCCTGTCCTGTGCACCTTGCTGTCTGTGCAGCTGTTAGAGGACCTGCATGCCGTGTTGAGTCGGGGCAGGGGCCGCATTCCTGGGTGTGCTGTTCATTCAGGGTGGTCAAGGTCAAGAGGTGGCAGTGAGCAGGTGAGTGAGCGAGGTGGTAGGGCCAGGGCTGAGTGGCAGGCCTTGGAGGGCTGCATGGGTCTTAGAACGACCGGTTATTTTGAGTCAGATGGGAGGGAAGCAATATTGAGAGGCCTCCAGGGTGGTCACGCCTGGCAGATGGAAATGACCCCACATAGTGAGGTTGGGGGTGGGTGCGGAGGCACAGCAGGTACTTCCCCTGGCCCTGGCTTCCCTGCTGAGCCCTGCAGGGCAGGATGTGGATCAGCAGGAGGGCAGAGAGGGTGCTGTGGACAGGAGGGCTTGCTGGGAGCTGGCAGGGTTGGTCTTGCCAAAGCGATGCCACAGCCAGGTTTGTCGGGACCAAGGCTGGCTCTGCAGGGCCAGATCGGGCGTGGGGGGCCTTCTTATGTCATGGAAGCAGCTCGGCTTTCCCCTGGAGTTGGTGGGCTTTTCAAGGAGAAAACAGGGCTGTGGTGGTGGCATTTTTGAGGTGATTGTGGCTGCAGTTGGGAAAATGAATGAGGTCTCCCGCAATAATCTGGTGAAAGATGGTGATCTGATTTAAAGTAGTAGCAGGGGATGGAGAGAAGTTGATGGATTTGAGGAAGACTTGTGCCTGGGAAGTGTCCAGACTTTGGTGATGGGTGTGGGTTTGTGGGGAGGGGAGGAGAAGGCCTATGAGCTGCTTAGTGGCAGCTCTGATGGTGGGGATAGCAGGTGAGATGCAGGGGTGATGAGCACGTTGTCGGGGGTGAGTGGGGGGTGGGGGGCAGCTAGCTGGCTTTGCGGTTTCTGAGACACCCAGTAGAGATGTCAAGGAAAAATTAGCTGGACAGGTCTGTGTTCCCAGCATGAGGACTGATGGACACTCAGGTGTCGAGGCCCTGCTTGGGATGTCGGAGTGGTTTGCCCAGGGAGAGCAGGGTTGGGGAGGGCGGCTGGAGAGGTGGAAGGAGCATCTTAGAAAAGGGGCATGGGGAAGGCCAACGGCATCTCCTCTCACTGCAGCTCCTGCCCACTGCCCTCCAGAGTCCCCTTCCCTTGAGCCGGTATGTCAGGGCTGCTCAGGGCTGCCCTCTGGTGCTGGGATGGAGCTTGGCTCAAGCAGGGGCTGAGGAAACATTTGTGGGAAGAACGAATGGAGAGACCCTGGCCTTTGGGATCAGCTGACCTGTTTTGCATATTAAATTTATTGCATCGGCGGCCCGGCGAGGTGGCTCACGCCTGTAATCCCAGCACTTTGGGAGGCCGACACGGGCGGATCATGAGGTCAGGAGTTGGAGACCAGCCTGGCCAATGTGGTGAAACCCCGTCTCTACTAAAAAATACAAAAATTAGCCAGGCATGGTGGCGGTGCGTGCCTGTAATCCCAGCTACTCAGGAGGCTGAGGCAGGAGAATTACTTGAACCCGGGAGGCGGAGGTTGCAGTGAGCCAAGATTATGCCACTGCACTCCAGCCTGGGTGACAGAGCAAGACACAGTCTCAGAAAAAAAAAAAAAAAATTACTGCATCGTATTGTTTTATTCTTAAATTTTTTGTTACATGTCTTTTCAAATATACTTAAAAGTAGAGACTATGATAGTGATACGTTTTTATCATAGTATATGTGCTAATATTTTGGTGTTCCTTCATCTGGCTTCAAGTTACCAATATTTTGTCATTCTTAATTTTCATATTCAGCTTATTTCTCCCCCCTCCTTTTTCTTTGCTGGATTATTTTAAAGCTTATCAGGTTTATTTCACCTGAGATCCTTAAGTGTATTTCTGTTATTTCTCAATTAACATTTTGGGTCAGATAACTTCTCTGTGGGGGCCTTTGCTGTGCGTTGTAGGATATTGAGATGTATCCCCAGCCTCCACCCACCGGATGCAAGAGCACTACTCCCTGCTGAGACACCCAAAAGCATCTCCAAAGATTGCTCAGTGTTCCCTGGGGACACCCCCCCTCCTCCAGTTGACAACCACTGCTCTAACCAGATAACCTTAAAAAATTGTTTTGTTTTGTTTTTTTAACAAAACCACAATAGCATGATTAGATTAGCGAAATTCCTTAGTGCCTATTCCATGTTCAAATTTTTCTATCTCAAGAATTTTTTTTTTTTTTTGGAGACGGAGTCTCGCTGTTGCCCAGGCTGGAGTGCAGTGTGCCCGCCACCACACCTGGTTAATTTTTTTTTGTATTTTTAATAGAGACAGGGTTTCACCGTGTTAGCCAGGATGGTCTCGATCTCCTGACTTTGTGAGCCGCCCGTCTCGGCCTCCCAAAGTACTGGGATTACAGGCGTGAGCCACCGCGCCCGGCCAATAATTTTTTTTTTTTTTGAGACGGAGCCTCACTCTTGTCACCCAGGCTGGAGTGCAGTGGCGCAATCTCGGCTCACTGCATCCTTCACCTCCTGAGTTAAAGAAGAGTAGCTGGGACAGGCACCTGCCATCATGTCTGGCTAATTTTTGTATTTTTGGTAGAGATGGGGTTTCATGCCATGTTGGCCATGCTGGTCTTGAACTCCTGACCTCAGGTGATCCATCTGCCTCAGCCTCCCAAAGTACTGGGATTACAGGCGTAAGCCACTGTGCCCAGCGGAGAATATTTTTTATAGTTTGGTTTCAGTAAGGATCCATATCAGGTCCCTACCTTGAATTTGGTTACAAAGTTTGTGTAATTTATCGTTTGTACCTCACTCCCTCTTTTTTTTTTTGCAAGCTCTTTTATTTGTAGAAGAAATAAGTTCATCTGCTATATAGGATTTTCAGTGTTCGTGTAGGCTCATTGTATCCTTCCCTCCCTCCATTTTCCTGTAAATTGGTTTAAGCAAGGTTAGAAGCTCGAATAGATCAAGGTTCAAGTTTTTAAATTTTATTCAACCTGGGTTTGAACCCTAATTTCTGAGCTTCCCTTAGCTCACTTATTGTTGGGAGAACATGGCTGTTGGGGTGGTTCTGGGAGCGCCCACCATGGTGGCTCGTGTGGAGTAGACACTCAGCACGAGGGACCCCTCCCCCGCGGTGAGCTCGTCTAGGCGTCCTGCCTGCCCTCTATGGCTCTGCTGAGTTTCTGGCATGTCTCTATTCTTTCTCCCTCTCCATGTCTATGGTGTGTTTATGCTCTTGTTTTTTGATCCTGGAGAATATTTGGGTGAACTCCACCAAACCTGCTTACTAAGGGTCCCTTTCTGACACCTGTGGCGAAGCCCCCTCCTCCCTGTCCCTTCCTGCCTTCAGTTCTGGGGTTGGGTGGACGCTGACTGGCTGTTGGGCGTGAGCCTTGTTCACAAACCTGCCTCTCCTTTCCCCACAGATCTTTGTGGAGTTCACCTCTGTGTTTGACTGCCAGAAAGCCATGCAGGGCCTGACGGGCCGCAAGTTCGCCAACAGAGTGGTTGTCACAAAATACTGTGACCCCGACTCTTATCACCGCCGGGACTTCTGGTAGAGGCGGCTGGGGGAGGGTGGGGGCAGGGCTGGCTGGGGGCTTCTCCCCACTCCCGCCCCCCCCTTATCCCCCTGTGAAGACGATGGGCAGAGGAGTGACAGCCGCAGACACACGACAGCCGGCAGCAACTGGAATGGCAGCAATTAAGGGTGGGGGGCGGGGGTTGGGGGGTTAGGGCAGGGAGGGGACTGGGGAAGTGCGCACACAGCCCACACAGACAACACGCACCCACACAGACACAGAGGGAAGGGGTTGGGATGGGGACAGGGTGCACAGCAGGGCGGGGTAGGACCCCAGCCCCTCCCAAAACAGCCTCTCCTTCTCCCATAGACCCCTTTCTTCTCCCCTTCCCCACGGTAGGAACATAGCGTGTTTATATTTTATGGCCAAACTATTTTGAATTTTGTTGTCCGGCCCTCAGTGCCCTGCCCTCTCCCTTACCAGGACCACAGCTCTGTTCCTTCGGCCTCTGGTCCTCTCTGGTCCCCTCCTGGGTTTCTTACGTAGTTGATTTTTCCTCTTTAGTGTCCCCCGACCTGCGCCCAGCCCCGTGGCCCCTGCCCCTCTCCTACTCTCTGTGGCAGTTTCATATTTGCTAAGACGAATTTGCTCATTAAACATTTTGTTGTATTTTACTTTATGGAGCGGCTGTGTGTCCAGTATGTCCGACCCTCTTCCTCGGTTCTGGGCTCGGGTGAGGGTTCCCTTGGCAAACTGCGGGCCCCTGGCTGGGACGCCCCTGCTGCCGGCGCCGGCAGCCTCGAGGCCTTCCCTGCTTGTGCGGTGCGCTCCTCGGGGTCGGCACAGGTATAGCCCCGGGGGACGTGAGGTTCCCGAGTGCTCTCCCACCCCGCCGACAGGAGGGATGGTGGCCGAGCGGGCCGGGGCGGGCGTGGCGTGGGTGTGCCAGGAGCTCCGCGGTTGCCGCCAAGCGAGCTGGAGCTGACCCTCGGCGTTCCGTGAGCTCCCCGCGGATCCCAACTGCAGCGGGCGGAAGTGACGTAGAGGCGCCTAGCAACGGGGCCCAGCGCGCCGGAAGTGATGCCTTCCAGGTTGGCTTGGCTGCGGAAGCGACTCCTGCCAGGGCGGGGTGCGGCACGGGAGGGCGGGGAGCGCGGCAAGCGCGGCAATTTCCGCTTCCGGTCCGTCGCCTCCTTCTGTTGCTTCCCGTCTCCTCCGCGGCTCCCCTCCCCCGCCCGGCTCTCCGCGCCCCTTCTGGGCGGCGGGGCGGCGGAGCCGTCGGCGTGCGGCCCTCCTTGCGTTCGTGCGTGCGCCCGTGGCCCGGCGCACGCCCCGCGACACCGAGGCGGAGCGGGGCAGGGGGCTGACCGCCATGACCCCCCAGAGCCCGGCGTGAGGGGGCCGAGGTGAGCGCGGGGCGGAGCGCGGGGGACGCTGGCCCGCCTGCTCCGGGTGTTCGGGCCTGGGCCGCGGCGCTCGCGGGCTCGCGTCTGGCCAGTTCTGGGTGTCTCTGGCGGCCTTTGTGTCTCTGCTCCTGTGTCGGCCTTGACTGCCCCCGTGTCGGTTGTCTGTGTCTGTCTCTCTCGTGACTGTGTGTCTGTCAGCGTCTGTTTCCTGTGGGCCTCTGCCTGTGCCTGTTTCAGTGAACTTAGAAAAGGGTTTGGAGATAGGAGTGTGTTTGTGTGTCTGTCCCGGGTCTCTTTCTCCTCTGTCTGTCGTGTCTGTGTCTGTCAGGATTTGTTCGTGTCTCGTTGAGTTTCCGAGTTTTCTTTTCCCTAGGTGTCTCTAGCCCTTCCCTGCGGGCTTTTCTGCCTATGGTGCAAATCTTACCCCCGCCCCGTCTTCGCATCTGAGTTTTGCCCCCATACCTATCACCTCCAATCCTGAAGTTTCTTTCCAGGAGTCTGTTAACTTGGTCTAGAATCTGCCCCTTTTCCCCAGTTGTCTGAGTCTCTGGTGTGGTGGTGAAGAGCCCCAGCCTTGGATTCAGAAGCCCGGCTGCCTGCTAAGCTGTGTAATTGCCAGGTGACAGTCTCTATCTCAAAACCTCAGTTTCCTAGTCGTAGGCAATCCGTAGTTCGTAGGCATTCGTAGTTCCTACATCATAGGGTCCTTGTGCATGTAAGTTGAGGTGATGCTTGTAAAGTGCCTGACGGTAGCTGACACATAGCAAGTGTGTAATTACTGGGAGCTCTGGTTTTTATTATTACAGTGCTTAGAGATTTTTACACAGTAAGTGTTAGATATCGCTCGGTTATTGGAGTACTCCTTGGAGAACTTTGCCATATTCTTTGTATTATTTTTAATGTAAGAATTCTCTTTGAATCAATTTAATTTGAAATACAGTCTCATTCTAAGCAGTATCTGAGAAATCTCAGCTTTGATGTGCTAGTTGGGTAATTTTTTCTAATGCACGCCAAATAAGTACAGAGTATTAAGATAGTGCCTTTTCTGCCGCCACCCTTTTGGAAATGTTCTCTGTTTTTTCTCTGATAATAATAGCAGCCAGTGTTATTGAGCACCTACTATCTGTGGGGCACAGAGCCAAGCACTGTATGTACCCATCTTATTTAATCAACAGGCCTGCCAGGTAGGAATTCTTTCATTTCAGAGTTGAGCAAACTGTGTCTCAAGGAGGTGTGCGCTGCAGGTAGCTGATGTGGCCAGGATTTGAACCCACATTTTATATTCTTTGCCATTAGATTCCATTTTTCTTATCTCTTATTTCTCAGCGCCAGGTCTCTTTTTGTTTCTGGGCCTCTTTCTTCCTTGGCCTCCTGCCTCCCTGTCTTCCCGTGTTCTTGTATCTGCTGCTGCTTGTGTCTTTCTCATTGTGTCTCTGCCTAGCTCCCTCTGCCCAGGTTTCTATGTGTCTCTTTCTGTCAGAACTGTCTTCTATTTCTTCTCAGTCCCCTTCTCTGCATTTGTTACATCATCTCTTCATCTTAATGTATTAGGCTGGGGCTGTTTTGGGACTGCGGAGAATTACTTTTTAACTAGCTACATCTGTCTTCAGGTGCCTGGCTTTCTGGCCTGAGTTGGAAGCAGAGGCCAGCCTCTCTCCGTCATCCCTATCTCCCCTGGGCTTACATCATGGTGGGGCTTTGAAAATCTCCCTCTGTGGCTTCTTGGAGCCGCATAGATGGGTGATCAGAGCTGGCTCTGGAACCAGGCTGCTCCAGGAGTAAGGTGTGTGTCCCTGGGCAAGGGGCTGAACCTCTGTGTCTCAGTTTCCACCCTGTGAGGTGGCTATGAATCATGGGGTTGTTTCAAGGATTAACTGAGTTAATACATGTAAAGCGCTGAAAACAGTGCCTGGCATGGGATAAGAGCAGTGCGAGTGTCTGCTGGTGTCATCATCATTTGCTTGACTCTCCTGTTTCTCGTCACCAGTCTCGGGATGGGTTAATTTAATTTAGGTTAATTTGAAAGTACGAGTTTTGGAGTTCAGGTGGGCCTCGGGTTGAATCTGCCCTGCCATTCCTGTTGTGTGACCTTGGTTGAATTATTTAACTTCCAGGAGCCCAGTCTCTGCATGCAGTGTTGAAAAAGGTAATGTCCCTCTTGTGCTGAGCGAGCACCTGGCACACAGCTGGGACCCAGGCAGTGGGGCTGTTAGGTTCCTTATCTCTCCTGAGCCTTGGGCTTCCGCTATCCTTGGGACGTCTGGTCTTCTGGCTTCCCCGGTTCTTCCTGCCGTCCTGGGTTGGCTCCCTGCTCCTGCCCCTGTCTTTAATCCCTTCATCAGCCTTCTTTCCCATGTGTCCTTGTTTCTGCTGTGGATTCCTGCCCCCTCTGCCCTTGTTCCAGAGGTCTCTCCTGCCCTCCCTCTCCACTTCCTCCTTGCATGGTTTACTGAATGGTTTTTCTGGGCCAGCTTCTTTGCTGGGAAAAGCCACATGCAGACAGACATGTTCTCTGCCCCCATGGGGCCTGTGGGTTGACCTTAGCTACAGAGTCAGATAAGAGAATATAAAATCATGAGGGAGACTGAGTTTACTGATGAGGCCCCAGGGATAGGTGACCGTGATGTTTGGGTGTGCACCTGGGAAGTGTAAGCAGAGCCCTTGGGGTGAGTGGATATCCCTGGATGAGGAAGAAGGAAGAGCGCATGGGCAGGACGGAGGGCCTCCTGATGTGCTGCCGGTGTTTACAGGGCGTCAGTTCTCTAGATGACCGCATGGAGCCCCATTTGACAGAAAGCTGAGGTGCAAAAGATCCAGCCCGCCCAGGGTGGCCTTGCCAGGAAGTGCTGAGCCAGGTTGTGGGGCTGCGATCTGCCACTGCATATACTCTGCCTCACTGAGCAGGGGCCCCAGCAGGAAGGAGGCAGCCTGTCTGAGGAACTGAAACATGGATGGGGTTACTTTGAGACCTAGAGGTTAACAAGGGACAGAGCCTTCTGGGCCACAGTTAGGAACTCATCTTTGACCCTGAGGGCTCTGGGCAGGCCATGTCCCATTTGTGTTTCCAGAGGTCCTCTTTCCCTCGCAGATGCGGTGACCTGCCAGCGCCTGCCGCAGCCTTCGTCCGGGAGTCGCCCCATCTCTCCACGCATCAGGGGCCCTGTGCCCCTTGCTGCTGCAGCCGGGCACCATGTCGACCTCGTCCTTGAGGCGCCAGATGAAGAACATCGTCCACAACTACTCAGAGGCGGAGATCAAGGTTCGAGAGGCCACGAGCAATGACCCCTGGGGCCCATCCAGCTCCCTCATGTCAGAGATTGCCGACCTCACCTACAACGTTGTCGCCTTCTCGGAGATCATGAGCATGATCTGGAAGCGGCTGAACGACCATGGCAAGAACTGGCGTCACGTTTACAAGGTCAGCGTCCTGCTCTCCTCCCCGGGCAGGTGCAGGGGCTCAGGTGGGAGGACAGGAGCCCATGTTGTGCACCCTGCCTGGGATGGCATCCCGGTTCTCAAGAGGAACTGGAGAAGAGTAAAATCTCTCTTTTTGTTTAATGAAGGCAACGAGTATAAGGCTAAGAAGTTTGGAGCCTTGTGGTTAAAATCTGTTTTTGAGTGAGTGGTGCGTTCGTAACATTCATGTGCTGAGGAGGCCTGAGAGGGCCCACGGTGCCCATCTCTTCTGTGTACCCAGACACCCAGTTCCTTTCCTCACAGCAGCCAAGTTTCCGCCCTGGGCCCCATCTATGAACGCCTCTCAGGCAGGTGTGTGCTCCCCGTGGCACAGGCGATGCCACGCTGGGGATGAACGCTGGAACGGCACTGTGTTCTCACACTCCTTGTCATACTCAAAAGCCTGCATGCGGTTTGCTGGCATCGATCTGACAGTGGGAGAGACAGGACCGTAGGGATGGAATGCAGATAGCAGGTTGGTGCTCGCCAGGAGTTGGAGGGGAGGGTCACCTACAAAGGGCAGCACAAGGACATTTTGGGGGCAGCGGGACTGTTCTGTGCCTTGAGTGCCGTGGTGGCTTCGTGGTCTCTGCATTTGTCGGAACTCAGACTGATGTTAAAATGAGTGAGTCTTGCCACATGTAAGTTAGACCCCGATTTAAAAAAGGAAGATGAGACTTTATCTTAGACATTGCCTATCAGAATGTAAAAGATTTGCCACTTTTTTTTTTTCTCTTACGACTGCCGAACTTTCAACTCTATGCATTGGTCATAATTTATTTAACTAGTGTCTTGTTGATGGATTCTTTTGAAAAGGATTTTGCAGTGTTTTGCTTTTAAGAATGAGATTGCCATGAATATCCTTGTACCTTTGCTGTTTCTTAGAACTGGAGTTGCCGAGTCAAGAGGCTCGTGCGTGTGTAATTTCAGCAAATGTGGCCAGAGTGCCTTCCATGGATGTGGCCTAGTTGCTGGCTCTGATCCACTGACCACACATGCAGATGGCAGGTTTTGGGCCAAAGGGGTCGTGCCTGTGAGCAGGACTCAGCGACTGGGTTTTCAGTTTGCTGCTCTTGGGGTCCAGGGGCCTTGGCATCCCCACCTTTGGTCTTTGGTTACTGTGTTCCTCGCGTTATGGCAAAGTGGCCAAGGACATGGGCTGGGGCCGGGTTATACTCCCAGTGGCGGGATCTCAGGCTCGTCCCTGAATCTCCCTCTGCGAGGCCCCATGGAGTCGATTCATGTCTGACTTGGGGCAGGGGCTGGTGAGTGTTAGACTCCTGCTGTTGCGGTCCCGTCGGCAAGCATCTGCAGAGGGCCTGCTCTGGGTGTCTTGGTGCACGAGACCAACAAGGCCCCACCCTCATGCGCTTAGACCTGGGCCTGCTCTGGCGGAGGTCCCTGTCCTTGCTGAGCTTTGAGACTTCTGCCTAGGCGAGGGTGGTTCCCTCCACTCACAGATGAGGAGGCTGAGGCCCAGAGCGTTGCAGCACTTACACATGGGAGCAGGGGTTGAGGCTCGTTTCCTGTGACTCGTTTTCATACCCATCCCGACACACCAGGATTGGGTTGAGTCATAGATTGAATCAGTTATTGGTCATTTATTGTGAAGGGCTGGGTGGCGTTTGTTTAGTTGAGAATCTTGGAAAACCCTGGAGGTGCAGGTGAGCCTCTTTGGAGGCAACGAGGAGGGATGGGGCTGGAGGGGTGGGTGTGCAGAGGTGATGAATCCAGAGGGGCCCCAGACGCAGATCCTTCCTGGCCAGTGGCTGGGGTGATGCTGCTGGGGGCAGACACAGAGTGGCCTGTGGGCAGGGCTGGCAGGTGCCAAGGCCTGAGAGTCTGCTGGGGAGCATGTGGTGCTGGCAGCCGGGGTGGACGGCAGGACAGGGCAGTGCAGGAGAGGGGACGTGGCCTCCAGTGCCAGGCGGGGCTTGGGCTGCTTTACTGAGGTATAATTTGCACACAGTGAAACCCAGCCTTTCGAGATAGAGTTCTCTGGATTCTGACAGATGCACATATTTCATAACTGTCATCACAGTCAAGGCATAGAAGGTTTTTGTCACCCCCAAGACCTCCCCTATGGTTTTTGCAGCCCCTCTGGGACTCTCCCCAGGCCTGGCTGTTCCTGCTGTGTCCGCCATCCCTGCAGCATCTCTTGATTCTTGGGACTCTCCTTTCTGTGCTCCCCACAGCAGAGCCTGTAGGATCCCCAGCCCATGTGGCTGAGGACACGGGGTTCCCGCTCCACCCTGAACCACTGGTTCCTCATGCTGGGGTGGGGTTCAGCCTCAGTTCCCCGGGGGAGGGTTGATGGCATCTGGAAACCTGCTTTGGTTGCTGCTTGTGCTGCCTGCTGGACACTGTCCTGAGAGCAGCTTTGTGAGGTCAGCACGTGTCACTGTTGTCCCTGCTGTGGCATGCGCCGATAGCTGAGCATAGGCACAGGGCAGGGGTCCAGGAGGGGCTCCCTGGGTCCACGTCTAGCCAGCGCCTCCCTTCCTGGCTGACCACTTCTATCCCGCAGTCCCCTTCTGGAAGTACGGGTGATGAGGACAACCCCAAAGGCCCAGAGGCCCTGAGCCACTGTGAAGCTGCTACACCCCCTTTGGCCCTCTCCGGAGCCCTCTGTGCTGACCTGTTCTGGCATGAGGGCGAGTCCTCTTGCTTCCCACCATCCCTTCGCCACATGGTCTCACCTTGTCACTTCAGCCCCAGGTGGTGGGTTGTGCAGGAGCAGTCTTTCCACTTTGATGGATGGGGAAACTGAGGCCCAGAGACGGGGGAGGTGGCCTGCCCAGGCTCGTGGGGGAGCTGGGGCTTGGGCCCATCTGTTCAGAGCCCAGGCTGTCCCACCCTGTGGCCCTGCTGGCTGGCACTTTGTGGGTCTTATTGTCCCCGTGGAGAAGGAGGGTGAGCTGTGGGGGCCTTGCAGGCCTGGCTCTGCACGGCCTCCCTGCATTGCCTTGGGGGTGAGTCTTGGTGAGTAAGGGCCGGCGTTTATTTGGTACCTTGTACGTGTAGCACACACAGGTTCTCATGAAATCCACGGTTACCCTGTAAAGGAAGTTCTTTTTCTCCTTTTCCTCTGTTTTCCAGATGAGGGAACTGAGACATAAAGGAGCTCAGCTCTACCTCGCAGGAGGTGGTAGAGCCAAGAGGAGCCCCGAGCCCACCCTCTGGGCCCTGCACTGCCACCTCACTTCTGAGGAATGCAGGGTCTCAGTCTTGGCTTTAAACCAGGGGTCAGCAAAGTACAGCCCACTGGTGAAATCCCACTCACAGCCTGTGTTTGTAAATAAAGTTTTATTGGAACACAGCCAGGCCCATTCATCTGTGGCTGTGAAGTAGTTGAGACAGAGAGTATATGGCCTGAAAAACTGAAATGTTTTTCATCTGGCTCCTTACAGAAATGTTTGCTGATCCCTGTTTTAAACTTTATTTCTGCATTGCAGGATGTCCTTGATAAAGCTGCCTTTAACATTAAAAAGGACTATCATTTTATGCAGTTGCCCACTGCTTTTTGGTTGTTTTCAGAAAAGCAAAGGAGAAATAATGACTTATTTTGCAAACTTTTTTTTTTTTTTTTAAACTTTTTTAGAGACAAAGTGTTGCTCTGTAGCCCAGGCTGGAATCCAGCAGTACAGTCATAGCTCACTGAGCCTTGACCTCCTGGGCTCCAAGCATGGTTGAGGAATAGCTGGGACCACAGGCACACACCACCATGCCCGGCTAATTTTAAGATATTTTAAATTTTTTTGTAGAGATGGCAGTCTCACTGTGTTGCCCAGGCTGGTCTTGAACTCCTGGGCTCAAGCGATCCTCTTGCCTTGGCTTCCCAAAGGGCTGGGATTATAGTCATGAGCCACTACACCTGGCCCACTTGCTCACTTCTAAAATAAGGTTTTAAATTTTTCATTAAGAAGTTGTATACTAAGCACATCATGAATGTATAACACAGCTGTTACGCATGTGGACACCTGTGTAGCCTTCACCTAGAGGGAGGTAGAGGATGCATCCAGCCTTCCAGGTTTCCTCAGGAGACCTGTCTCCCACAGCACTGTGTCTGACTTCTGTCTGCCAAGACTGTTCTTGAGCTTTATATATGTGGAGTCACACGCGTGGTCTTTTGTGTCTGGCTTCTTTTGCTCACCATCACCATCAGGTCAGCAAGGTTGACCGTGCTGTTGCATAAAGCAGTTGTTCATTTATTTTGAGAAAGAGTCTCACTGTTGCCCAGGCTGGAGTGCGTTGACATGTTCTCGGCTCACTGTAGCCTCTGCCTCCCGGGCTTAAGCAATCCTCCTGCCACAGCCTCCCAAGTAGCAGGGATGACAGGCATGTGCCACCACGCCTAGCTAATTTTTTGTTATTTTATTTATTTATTTTTTTTAGAGCTGGGGTTTTGCCATGTCACCCACGATGGTCTTGAACTCCTGGACTCAAGCGATCCACCCACTTTAGCCTCTCAAAGCACTGGGGTTACAGGATTTTGCCACTGCACCCGATTTTATTTATTTATTTAATTATTGTTTCTTATTTATTTATTTATGAGACGGAGTCTCGCTGTGTTGCCCAGGCTGGAGTGCAGTGGCACCACCTCGGCTCACTGCAACTTCTGCCTCCCAGGTTCAAGCAATTCTCCTGCCTTAGCCTCCCGAGTAGCTGGGATTACAGGTACTTGCCACCACGCCTGGCTAATTTTTGTATTTTTAGTAGAGATGGGGTTTCACCATATTGGCCAGGCTGGTCTCGAACTTCTGACCTCGTGATCCGCCCACCTTGGCCTCCCAAAGTGCTGGGATTACAGGTGTGAGCCACCGCGCCCAGCCTGTTTTTTTTTTTTTTCTTGAAACGGAGTTTCACTCTTGTTGCCCAAGCTGGAGTGCAGTGGTGCTATCTTGGCTCACTGCAACCTCTGCCTCCCAAGATCAAGCGATTCTCCTGCCTCAGCCTCCTGAGTAGCTGGGATTACAGGCGCATGCCACAATGCCTGGCTAATTTTTTGTATTTTTAGTAGAGATGGTGTTTCACCATGTTGGCCAGGCTGGTCTCAAACTCCTGACCTTGTGATCTGCCCGCCTCGGCCTCTCAAAATGGTAAGATTGCAGGTGTGAGCCACCATGCCCGGCCTTATTTATTTATTTTTAAATGGAGTCTCAGTCTGTCTCCCAGGCTGGAGTACAGTGGCGTGCTCTTGGCTCACTATCACCTCTGCCTCCCTGATCCACGGGATCTTCCCACCTTAGCCTCCTGAGTAGCTGGGATTACAGGTGTGCACCACCACGCCTGGCCAGTTGTTTTGTGTTTTTAGTAGAAACAGGTTTCATCATGTTGGCCAGGCTGGTCTCGAACCCCTGACCTCGGGTGGTCCACCTGCCTCGGCCTCCCATAGTGCTGGGATTATGGGCGTGAGCCACCGCACCTGGCCTCGTTTCTCTTTTATTTCAGTGTATGTGGTAGTCCCGCTCTGTGAGCGTGCCATAGTTGATGTATGCATTTCACTGTGCGTGGGTATTCGCACTATTTCCTGCTTCACAATCTTTTTAGCTGCGATACCAAAGTCCAGAGAGCTCTGGAAACAAAAGTATTTCATGATCCGTTCGGCACAAAGTCTGACCCAGACTGAAGTGAGGTCGTTCACATGGTGTCTGTTGGTCCCACAGTAGTGTGGCTGTTGGCACGACTCTGCCCGGCGCGTTCTCTTATGTGTTGTATGTGCGTTATTTTCCTGGTCTGAACTCAGGAAAATTCTGAATTCCAAAACACAAGGGCCCCAGGAGTTCTGGACCTGGGACTGCCTCTTGGCTTGGGGTGTGATAAGGCATAGCAATGGCTTACCTGCTTTCCTTTCTTTCGTGTAAATACCTTGAGGGCCGGTTAAAGACTAATCTCTGATTACACTGTAAATACTGTTAACACACCTTTGAAAGGCCTTGCCAGAGCTAGGTCCAGCTGCCTCAGAGGGTGAGGAGATATGAATGGCCCTGGCATCTTTCCTGGCAAATTTCTCCTTGGTTCAGACGGAGCTTAGCTGTGATAGCTGACTCTTCCCCTAGGAGCCCTGGGTGGGTTTCTGTGGCTCTGTGAAGGCCCTGGAATCCCCTGCAGAATCAAAGTTGTGCCTTTTTTTGAGGTCAGTGACCAAGACACCCCCTGCAGAGCCTTAAGGGGGCCATGACTCCTCAAGCCCAGGACTTGAGCCTGAGCTAGGGAGAGCCTCAGAGACCTTGGTCCCCCCGCCCCCACTATTAATTTCAACTTGTTGAAAGGGAGTTTGTTTTCGTATTATAAAATACAAACATACCAAAGGGTGCAGATTGAACGATAATGTTCCCTCCGCCCTGTCCTTTTGCTCCTGGTGGTGTGGAACCTGGGTGCCCCTCCCAAGAGAGCCCAGGCCCTTGCGTGGATCTCTTCCCTTCTTGCAGAGGTGATAAACTACTGCTCCAGGCTGTTAGTACCAGCGTGAGGTTTTACAGTCAGAAATACACATTTCAAACTAGTACTAAGACCCCCTTCATTGTGATTTAACTAATGTGGTTTTCTTGGCCATGTTACTTTAGATTTTAGTTGTAAAGAAATAGACAGGGCTCCAGGATGCCAGGCGATGCCCACGGTGGCTGTGGTGCCTGTAGCTGCCATTTCCTCTTTTATTTGGATTGAGATGGAGCTCCTACACTGTGCAGCCCCCTTCATATCACACAGTTCAGTGGCCTTCGGCCCATTCACAGTGCTGGGCGACCACCTCTGTCCAGCTCCAGAACGTCTTCATTGCCCCAGAAGGAAAACCCATAGCCTTCAGGTGGTCCCTCTCCATCCCTCCCTCCACCCCTGGCAACCCATAATCCACTCCGTCTCTCTGGATTTGCCCATTCTGGATGATTCACGTCGATGGAATCGTAGGCTGTGTGGTGTTCTGTGCTGGCGTCTGTTGCTGAGCGCAGTACCTCCGCGGCTGGTCCCCGTCACAGCGTGGGTCTGTGTTCATTCCTTTGCATGGCCGTGTCGTATTCTGTGGGGACAGATGTGTGTCCACCCACTGACAACAGGTGGGTTGTGGGCCTTGCACCCAGTCAGCCGCCCCAGAGCCTGTGTCGCAGGCAGTCTCCGGCCCGCCTTGTGCCCGGCGTGCTGACCGGGCATCCCTGTGCCCACTCGCAGGCCATGACGCTGATGGAGTACCTCATCAAGACCGGCTCGGAGCGCGTGTCGCAGCAGTGCAAGGAGAACATGTACGCCGTGCAGACGCTGAAGGACTTCCAGTACGTGGACCGCGACGGCAAGGACCAGGGCGTGAACGTGCGTGAGAAAGCTAAGCAGCTGGTGGCCCTGCTGCGCGACGAGGACCGGCTGCGGGAAGAGCGGGCGCACGCGCTCAAGACCAAGGAAAAGCTGGCACAGACCGCCACGGGTGAGTCCCTCCCTGCGGCCCCTGACGGCCTAGAGTCTGTCCTCCGCCTGCTGCGGCTCCCGGCACCCAGCCGCCCACTGCTTTCTCTCCCAGCCAGGAGGGACCGAGGCATCCCCCTTTGCTTCTCCTCACCTGGGCCCCTTGCTCTGGTCTCACTTGGGCCCTTTTTTTCCCTTAGCACCTCCCATGCAGCAGCTCTAGGACCCTTCCTGCCTCTTGCCTCGTGCCCCAGGGCAGGCCTAGAATTGGGAACTTTTATTCCGCTCCCCCATAGGCTCAGGGCCTGAGGGTGATCAGTGCTGGGGACAGGGCTCTGAGGGGACACGCACAGTGACCCCCGAGGGTGCTGTCCTTCTCTCTGCGCTGAGATGAGGGGAACATCGGAGAGGCAGAGGGGGGCCTGAAAGAGGCACAGAAGGAAGGCCAGAGCCAGGGCCTGCAGGTTGCACCAGGCATCTGGGCCTGTGTTAGGAGCCTTGACAGTGCCTTCTGGAGGTGGAGGACTCATTCTGGTGGGTGGTGACCAGCACCGAAAACAAAACTTGAAATAGTGCATCCCACATCGTCAAGCCAAGATCTGTCCCACGAAACATTTCCAGTTATGTGATGGGTGTGTGGGTCTCGGACTGTTCCGGGAAGTGTGGTCTATGTTGGTCGGGGGCTCACAGCCGTGAAGAGGCTAGTCCGGCTGCTCAGGACTGGGAGGGAGGCTGGAGAATGTCTGCCAGGCTCTTCTGCTCTCCAGGAAGAGTGGAGGTGCCTCAGTTAGTGGGGATACGTGGGATGGGGAGGGGCTGCTAGAGCACTGCCTTGGAGGTGGAGGTGGGTCAGCCAGGCCGGTGCAGACAGGAGGAAGGGCCTGTGACCCTCGTGGGGTCCGGCTCGAGGGACTAGACTTGTTTGGGGAAGTCTAGGCCTTCTGTTTGGACGGGTCTCATTTGGGATCACCTTTCAGCACCCACGGGGAGACATGGGTGTGACGGGGTGTGTGCGGCCCTGCCTGGGACTCCAGAGTAGGGACCCACGAGCCGGTAGATGGCGTGAAAGCAGAGAGAGAGTGAAGTGGAGGGAAGGAGGCCGGTGTGGCGTGGGAGTGCTCAGAGCCAGGGACACCAGGAGGGAGTGTAGGTGGCAGAGAGGGGCTGGTCAGCTCGAGGCAGGCAGGCAGGCAGGTGGGTGGCGGGGTTGGGGTGGACGGAGGAGGGACATTGGCAGTAGCTCGGAGGAGAGTGGGAGCCTCAGGTAAGAGGCCTGAGGGTGGGACATCCTGGCTCGGGGGTTGTCAGACTTTGTGCAGGGCCAGAGCTAACGTCCTCTGCGTTGCTGGCCACGCCTTCCCATCCCAGCTGCCTGGCCCCGTCTGCTGGCGGTTGCTGGGAAGCAGCTGCACCCCTCCGACACTCACCAAGGTCTCCGAAATTTGAATTTTATGTAGTTTTCACGTGTCTTTTTTAAGACTTTTAAGTTGTTATTTAATTTTTTAAGGGTGCTCTGAATTTTCGCCCATCTTGGTGCATTCTTTTCATTTTTTCCAACCATTGAAAAATGTAAAGGCCTTTCTTAGACCTTCTCAGGCCAGCTGTGGCTGCCACTGTGGTGTGCTGGCCCCTGTCTTGGAGTGAGTTGTGTGGAGGGCTGTGGCTGGGGAGGAGGATGGGGGCAGCTAGGGAGTGCGCCCTGAGACCCTCAGCGGGCGGGGAAGGGCCTGTGGTCCCCGGGCAGCACCGAGGCTGGGTGCTCTGGTAATGGGAAGGCCCGGGTGTTGCTGGCTGGGTGCCAGTATTACCTGTGATGTAGGAGGTGGGGCCCTCAGGGCTGCTGGGCATTGGATTTAGCCACCACCAGGCTGGGGGGTTAGGGGCATTTGCAAGGTAGAGGTTGGGCAATGGGGTGTAGATTCCCAGCACTCACCTCTGAGAGTCCCTAGAGCTTAGGAGGAAGTCGCAGGGGCAGGGAAGAGCAGGAGGGGCCACAGGGGTGTGGTCCTCCCTGTGCGCTGGCCTCACCTGTGCCCCACGCTGCCCTTCCATCTGCCCATCCCCTCAGACGGCCGCTTACCCACCCAAGTCCATCAACCCCTGCTGGTTCTCTCGTCCTTTCCTCACTCATAACCCCAGATGGTCACCCTTCGGCCCCGCTTTGCCGCCCACATGCTCCCTGGAGCATCCCATGCACTCAGCCCTGCTGGGCATACCACACGGGGGCCAGCCTGGGGGCCCCTGGACCCGGTGCAGGTGGGGCCGCCAGACAGCTGCCTGCTGCGGCTCCGGGCAAGGGGAGCCAGGGCCTGCTCATCAGGGAGAGGCCTGGGCCTGGGGAGTGGGTTGGGTGGGGACACAAGTACAGGACACAGGTGCAAGGCGGCGTCTTGGAGCTGGAGCGGACAGAACTTGCTGACCAGTGCACAGTGGTTGGGAGGGCGGGGCAGGAGAGGCAGGGTCCGCCCTGGGGCTTCGGAGGCTGGGGCGATGGCCCTGTGCTCGGCGGGCCTAGGGCCTGGTTGGAGCCTGTCCTCTGCACGGTGGAGGGGGCAAGGGTCCACAGGCCTTGGGGGTGGAGAGAACAGTGTCAGGACAGAGTTTGAGGGTAGGCGGGGTCGCTGAGAGGATGCTGCAGTGGAGGCCGGGGATATCTCAGCACCCTCCTGGAGGGTCTGGCCCTGCCTTCCTGTGTCCTCTCTCTCCCTTCCCCTCCTGCTCCTGGAACCAAGGGCTCCTCGCTAGCCCACTCCCTAACCCTGACTAGGCCTTAGATCCCGCTGTCTCAATGGATGCTGTTCTCCCCTCTGAATTCCAGTTGTTCCCTGCCAGAGCTACCATTCTCAACAAGCCCTGGAAACAGGCCTGGGAAACCTGGGAGGAAGGACCTCCCATCCCCCACGGGCCCAGGGACAGACCCCAGGCACGTGGAGAGTCCTCGTGGTGGCAGGGCTCAGAGGTTCCTGGGGTTCCCCACCTGCTTATCAGACCGACTTTTGCTCTGGTCCTTCCCTGATGCCTGGCCCCTCCCGTGGGTGGGGCTGCCTGCATCCCCACCCTTCCTCCTCTGAGCACCTGGCATCTGGTCTCCGCCTCTCAGTCCTAGTCTTGGCCTGCAGAGGTTGTAGGGTGGGGGACTTGGGGGGTGGGGTTGGACACAGAGGCCCCCGTCTGTCTAGGCTATGGGGTTTCCTGTCTCTCGTTCCCTGGTCTGGGTCTCACGCGTTTCTCACCCGCCCTCCAGCCTCATCAGCAGCTGTGGGCTCAGGCCCCCCTCCCGAGGCGGAGCAGGCGTGGCCACAGAGCAGCGGGGAGGAGGAGCTGCAGCTCCAGCTGGCCCTGGCCATGAGCAAGGAGGAGGCCGACCAGGTACTGGGCGTGCAGCTGGGGCTGTCTGTCCGCCACCCGCCTCCACGCCTCACTTCAGGCTCCCTCCCAGCCAGGCGTGGGCCTGGCCCTCACTGTCACTGCTCCACATGCTGTCACTCGTCTCCTCCCCAGTCCTGCCTCATCCTCACCCTGCCGTCCCTCTGCGTGTCGCTCTCTGCCTGTCCCTCACTGGTTCAGGGACCCCCAGCCCTCTCTTTCTTCGGCTCTATCTGACCCTGGCTTTGCCTCTGACTCTGCCTCTGGCCCCTCCCGCCATGCCCCTCACACTCTCTCTCCCCCAGCCCCCGTCCTGCGGCCCCGAGGACGACGCCCAGCTCCAGCTGGCCCTTAGTTTGAGCCGAGAAGAGCATGATAAGGTCAGAGCAGCCTCCCTGTCCCTGCCTCTGCCAGGGGCTCCCCTCAGACCAGCCCCGTCGCCCCTTCCTAAGTCACCCCCCACCATCCTGCTGGGCCCGAAGCCCACAGGCTCACGCGTGTTCAAACCTCAGTACCTTCAGCCGTAGGATGTAGGACCACAAGTCAGACAGAGCCTGGGTGGTGGCCAGCACAGCTGTGCCAAGGTTGCTCGGGTGACCAGGGTCCCTTCCTCCCCCCAACGCAGGAGATACCACCGAGGCGGGTGCCCGTCCTCCCCGGGTGCCCCAGCACAGCACCCCACTCCCCTTATCCCCTGTCCCACCTGACCTTTGACCCAGGTGCCCCATCCCCATTTCATACATTGTCCGCATCCCATCGAATCCTTCAGCCGCTTTCGTTGGGGTGGGAGGGGTTGCTGGGGCTTCCAGGCTGAGGCGGCATCTGCCCGTGGCTCACGTTCTCATGTCTCCCTGGCCGTGCCCGTGCCCCAACAGGAGGAGCGGATCCGTCGCGGGGATGACCTGCGGCTGCAGATGGCAATCGAGGAGAGCAAGAGGGAGACTGGGGGCAAGGAGGAGGTGAGCGGGGCTTGTTCTGCCCTCCCTGGCCCCCGCAGGTGTCCGTCCGTTCCATCGCTCATTCCTGCATGGCCAGGTCCCTGGAGCAGAGACTGAAACACAAGGTCCTGGAGCTGGGCACCGGGTTTCCAGGCTTGGTCGGCCTCTCTGTGCCTCTCCCTCCCTGCTGGGCTGAGGCCGGTGACTGACCAGGCTGCCCTGCGGCCACCTCCTGTGGTCAGCACTGGCCATCCCCCTTCGGGCTGAGCACCGTGAGGGCCACCACCGGCTGCCACAGCTGAATGGGGAGGCCCAGAATAGGCCAACAGCCTGGCATGGCCACAGGGAGGAGGGTGCAGGGCTCGCCCATCTGTCACACTTTGTCGGGCACCTCCTTGGTGCCAGGCCGTGTGCTGCACACCCAGGGCCTGTTGGTGAGCGAGGAGGCATGGTCCCGCCCTCGCGAACAGTGTTTCTGTGGTGTCCCCGTGCTCTGCAGCTGAGTAGCAAACCCTCCCACGACCTTGTGCTTCCAGGTCACGCTTCAGTACTTCTCTGTGACGGGCCCGCTGGCTGGTTGTTTCGTGTCATGGCTGAGGTCACTCATGCCTCTGGGCCCAGGGTGTCCACACTGGCCTTGCCCTCCAGCCTCCTCCCCTGGCCTCTCCCTGGTTACTAGTCTGTCCCGAGTGTCCTCATAGCACAGTAGCTGCTGCTGCCACCCCCCAGGACAAGCTCGTCGGGCTGGGTTGGAGTTGCCTCGTCAGCCTGTGCACTGCTATTGGTCTCAGCAGGTCCTGAGGCCAGCCCAAGTTTGAGGGGTGGGGACAAGGCCTCCTCTCCATGGGAGGCGGCAGACAGCTTGTGGCCATAAGTGATCAGGCACAGTGGGACTTTCTTGGTAGACGGAAAGCCTCTTTAGGTTGGCCTCGGCCAGGGGGTCTCTATCAGTGTCCGCCACAGCCCAGTGACCTGAGTAAGGGCTGCCCTGCTGGGGGAGCACCAGATCTCACCCATCTCTTCTCCTGCCCTGCCCTGGACTCAGCTCTTCTCCCCTTCCCATCCCCCCCGGGGCCTTTGCCTCACGGGTGCTGACTGGAGATGTGTGCATGAGTATGTTGGGGGCATCTGCACGTTCTGAGACGGGCTCTGGTTAGCTGGGCCCGTCGTGTGCCCACTTCCAGAACACAGGACCATGCATGCGTGTGCGTGCGGCATGGGAAGACACGCAGTGCGATGACTGCGGGGTGACAGTGGGGCAGTGAGCGTGGGAAGGCCTGCAGCGCGATGACTGCGGGGTGACGGCGGGGCAACGTAGGGGGCATCATGAGGGGTGCTCAGGTTGACCTGAGTGGGTTCATGGGGGGCTTCCCAGGGGAAGGCATGGAGCAGGGGCTGGCCAGTCTGGCTGAAGAAGGCACGGTGGGCAGAGGGAGGATCGAGCTGCTTCGGGTCGAGTGAGGGGAGGGCTTGGCCTCCATCCTCAGTCAGGGCCGGGCAAGGACCTGGGAGCAGGTGGAGTTAAGGGGCTGCCCTGCTGCAGTGTGGAGAATGGATGTGGGGCAGGAGTGGGGCTGTGTTGGGGCTCCCTGGTGGTGCCCTGGGGTGGGGTAGGTGGGCAGGGGTGGGCCGACCCCAGGACGGATGAGGAGGGAGGGCAGGTGGTGTGTTTGGGGCTTGCCTCCCTCTCACCCCTTATGGATGGCTGCTGTCTGGACACCCAGGGCCTGGCCGCCTCCCCCGCCACGGGCCCCAGCTTGGTCCCTGTCCCAGGCTTCCCACCACTTCTTCATGCTCCTTCTCTTCTCTCTCCCCCACAGTCGTCCCTCATGGACCTTGCTGACGTCTTCACGGCCCCAGCTCCTGCCCCGACCACAGACCCCTGGGGGGGCCCAGCACCCATGGCTGCTGCCGTCCCCACGGCTGCCCCCACCTCGGACCCCTGGGGCGGCCCCCCTGTCCCTCCAGCTGCTGATCCCTGGGGAGGTCCAGCCCCCACGCCGGCCTCTGGGGACCCCTGGAGGCCTGCTGCCCCTGCAGGACCCTCAGTTGACCCTTGGGGTGGAACCCCAGCCCCTGCAGCTGGGGAGGGGCCCACGCCCGATCCCTGGGGAAGTTCTGATGGTGAGTGCGTGGCCCACTTGCATGCAGCCCCTACGCCTGTGTGCACCTGTCTTTGGTTGACTGTGCCCTTGGACAGGGACAGATCGAGCCAGTGGCGCCGGGCAGTGGTGGGGCGTCCTGGGTGCAGGGGAGGGAGCAAGGGAGGGGGTCAGATGAGAGCCCAGCACAGGGCGTGTGAGATTGTGCCTTGGAGGACATGGGGGGTGTGCTGTGGGGAGGGGATGGCAGCTCAGCCGAGGGGCAGAGAGGCTGTGGCCAAGGCAGAGCCTGTGTGACGTAGGCATCTGGGGAGGGCGGTGGGTGGAGCTGGGAGGGGGAGGGCGGTGGGTGGAGCTGGGAGGTGCAGGTGGAGAAGGGGCCTGACACCCAGCTGGACAGGGGAGGGGTGGCGGAGTCGTGGGAGCTGAGGGAGGGCTGGGCAGGTCTGGCAGAGGCTGCGGGGAAGCCCCTCACCCCAGCTGGGGTCCCAGGGGCAGAGCCTGGCAGAGAAGCCCAGTTGGAATTTGAGTGTTTGTGCGGGAGGCCGGGTGGGGTGGGCTTCCGGGGGGCAGGGGGGCTTTTGCGTGAACAGCCACAGATTCGGAGGCAATGGTCCTCCCTAGCCATCTGGGCAGTCAAGGTTGCCAGCCCCTCATGCTCTTCTGTCCTCACCCAGGTGGGGTCCCGGTCAGTGGGCCCTCAGCCTCCGATCCCTGGACACCGGCCCCGGCCTTTTCAGATCCCTGGGGAGGGTCACCTGCCAAGCCCAGCACCAATGGCACAACAGGTACTGGAGTAGGGGTGGGAATGGAGCCCCGGGTGGGAGTGAGTGGGAGAAGTTAGTGTTGAGTGTCCTAAGGGAGGGGTGGACGCCTGGACTGGAGGTGGGGGCTGAGGCGGGGCCCCAGGGAGGGGCTGAGCAGAACATCCTGACCCCACAGCAGCCGGGGGATTCGACACGGAGCCCGACGAGTTCTCTGACTTTGACCGACTCCGCACGGCACTGCCGACCTCCGGGAGCAGCGCAGGTGAGCCCCTGCCCTCCTTCCCAGTGGCCAGAGAGAGCCTCCCCTAGCTCTTCGGGAGCCCCGTCCCTTGCTGTCTTTGTCCCACTCCAGGCAGGGCCGGCTGGACTTAGGGATGAAAAGTTCAGTTGGGTAGAGTGGGCCAGAACCATCCACCTGTCTTTGAAAGAAGTGTGCATCTTTATTTTAGAGAAATTGCAGACTTAGAGAAAAACTGAGACTTGTTCTCAAGGTTTCCCACCCGAATGTTGACCTCTGACCCGTCTCTGCCTCCACGTCGCTTGAGTGCCTTGCAAACTCTCCAGGTGTCTCAAAGAACACGGACTGTCTTGTCCTGTGCAGTGAGCTGCGTGGACAGGGGTTTGGAAGGCAGCCGAGGCTCCCCTTCCGGGTCGCCACTCACCTGCTGGTGGCTCCTGGGCTGGCCAGGGTGCGTCCTCATGGGTGCTGCCTTTAGCTGCCCTGGCTCCTTGGGGTTTTCAGCTGGCATAAGCCGGCGCCCATCGCCGGTGACGGGCCCATCTGCTGAGTCCTGAGTGGCTCTTCCGTCAGGAGTGCCCGAGGTCATGGTGGGCCACTAGTGCTTCGCCGTGGCCCTCAGCTGATACCTGTCTGTCCCATGATGAGTCGGGTCAGCCTTGATCTCTTATTTTTATTTTAAGTGAGCTGTACTGAAGAGCAGGTTGTGGTACAGAAACCTGTTTCCACTGATGAAAGGCTGGCAGCTTGCGGGGAGTGAGCTGCACCCACGCTTCCCTCCTCTCATTATCTAGGTTAACATAGAGCAACCTTCCAGCATGCAGTTTTCCTTCTTTTAGGCCCTTTTTTGTCCCATACAAATGTGTGCATTTTTTCAACATTAGATAGAATTCTTAAATCTATTTAAAAAGAAAATCAGGCCAGGCGCAGTGGCTCGTGCCTGTAATCCCAGCACTTTGGAAGCTCGAGGTGGGTGGATCACCTGAGGTCGGGAGTTCAAGACCAGCCTGACCACCATGGCCAAAACTCCGTCTCTACTAAAAACACAAAATTATTACCCAGGCATGGTGGCGCACGCCTGTAATCCCAGCTACTTGGGAGGCTGAGGCAGGAGAATCGCTTGAACCCAGGAGGTGGAGGTTGCAGTGAGCTGAGGTTGCGCCATTGCACTCCAACTGGGGAAACGAGCGAAACTCCGTCTCAGAAAAAAAAAAAAAAAAAACAGAAAATCAGACCTCCAGCCAACAGACGTCTTCACGCTGGCCCGGAACACGTGTCTGTGCTGTCTGTCCACTTGGAAGCTCCCTCTGGGGCTGTGTACTCAAGGAGCGTCTGAGGGCAGGCTCCTCTGAGCCTGGAGGCACCTGTGAACAGGCCCCCGCTGCCTTCCCCCGCGGGCCTATAGACCCTGGACGGCCCCACCCTGAAGCACTTGCTGCCCTCTGGTTGTCAGAGGGTGACACCTGCTTCTGTCGTCCGTCTTGTGTTTGCTCACTGGAATCAGACCCACCTTAGGGGAATCTGGGCTGACGTGAGGTTTTGGCCTGGGCAAGCGATGCTCCCGCTCTGCACCTCAGTTCCTCCTTCCCGAGGCCTCTGGGCACCGGGCTCTTTGAAGCGCCCCCTATGATGGCCTATACTGCTCCCGGGTTGGAGCCTCACTGCTGTCTGCCCTGTCTGAGCCCCTCTCCCGGCTCCTTCCAGGAGAGCTGGAGCTGCTGGCAGGAGAGGTGCCGGCCCGAAGCCCTGGGGCGTTTGACATGAGTGGGGTCAGGGGATCTCTGGCTGAGGCTGTGGGCAGCCCCCCACCTGCAGCCACACCAACTCCCACGCCCCCCACCCGGAAGACGCCGGAGTCATTCCTGGGGCCCAATGCAGCCCTCGTCGACCTGGACTCGCTGGTGAGCCGGCCGGGCCCCATGCCGCCTGGAGCCAAGGCCTCCAACCCCTTCCTGCCAGGCGGTGAGTGTGGGCCCATCACCTGCTCAAGTCCTTCCTGTGGGTTCCACCAGAGGAGGTGCCTCACGGGGCAGGGACACTTCGCCCTTTGCCTGCACGTGCTGGATGGACACAGGTGGGCTGCGCCACTGACTCCACTCCGTGTCTCTGGTTTTCTCTTCCTGCAGGAGGCCCTGCCACTGGCCCTTCCGTCACCAACCCCTTCCAGCCCGCGCCTCCCGCGACGCTCACCCTGAACCAGCTCCGTCTCAGTCCTGTGCCTCCTGTCCCTGGAGCGCCACCCACGTACATCTCTCCCCTTGGCGGGGGCCCTGGCCTGCCCCCCATGATGCCCCCGGGCCCCCCGGCCCCCAACACTAATCCCTTCCTCCTATAATCCAGGGCGGAAGGGGGCCTGGCTCCATCCGGCTGCCCCATTCTGGCTCCCTGGGAGATCAGTGTTGTGAGTGCATGTGAAATGGGGGATCCCCACCCCCAGTGCCCTTCCCCTTCCTGGGGCCCACTCACACTACACCCTCTTCCTTTCCCACCCCACCTCCCCGGAGAGAAACTGGACATGGGGCCTGGGGAGGGGAGCTGGCCAGAGGAGGACCCCTTTCCCGTGGCATTAGAAGGGGGAGGGGTGGCTGGGGCCCCCACCCATTCCCCCTCCCTCCAAACTCCCAACCCCCAGTCAGTGTTTGAGCCTCCTTGTTCCCCTCACGCACCCCCTCACGCACCCTCGGTGAATCCTTGGTGATGATTTTGGCAACTTTGGGAATAAATGGCAATTCCCACGGGCTTGGCACCCCCAGATTCCCATCTGTGATTTCGTGTGTCCCCCAGAGCCCCTTCATCCAGGGACCCAGGGCTCAGGTCCCGTCTCTCTCGGGGGTGGCTGGGAACCAGCCCCTCTGTCTCAGAAGCCCTGATTTCCCTGACCCTCCCAGGTCAAGGGATGGCTGGGTTGAGGGTGGACGGTGCGAGGCCTGGCAGAGCTGTAGCCCACACAGGTCCAGATGGTCGGGAGGCCACTCGTGGCCAGACGCTTCCGGTGCAGGGGGCCTTGCTCTTGTGTTGAGGGGACAGCAGGATGAGGTCAGAGAGTGCACTGGGGTTCAGGGAGGAGAAGAATCCTGAGAGATGGCACATGTGCAACACAGGTCACCGTCGCCATCGCCCGGGCCCACCGCAAGCATCACTAATCCATCCCTGCACTCCTGGAAAGCCGGGTCAGCCTCTGCCGGCTGAGCTGAGTGGACCACCAGGCGCCTCCTGGTTGTCCTCTGTGTGCTGTTGTTCTCTGTGTGCTCTTGTCCTGGGCTGGACCACACCTGGTGAGACTCTCCGGGAGAATCCTCGGGCCGCCTTGTGAGGGGGGTGTTGCTGTCATCTGCAGGGCTAGGTGACAGCTTGTTGCAGGCCCCACAGCCAGGGCCTCAGGGATGGGGATCTGGCTGTGTCTGTTTTAAGCAGAACAGGCTGTTCTTCCATGTGGAGTCTCCCTCCGTGATCCCCTGGGGTCAAGTCCTGACGGCTGGGTTCGCTCCCTCAGTGACTCTGACAGCTCTTGTCTCAGAGGTGCTGGGGTGAAGGCTGTGTGGGGCCAGGCCCCTGGGGTCAGACTTCTTGCCCCTTCTGCCCGGGGGATGCTCTGGGCTCAGGGTGGGGCCAGACAGCTGCATCACAGGGACACTTGTTATGGGTCGGGGTCCAGGGAGCATCCAGCCAGTGGAGTGTTGGAGGCCACTGAGAGGGACATGACTGCGGTGTCCGAGCAGCGTGGTGGCCACCCTGTGTGCCCACTCCCTGGTGGACAGACCTACGTCACCTGGGGATTGCAGAGCAAAAGGAGTGCTATTGGGGTGATGTGAGGTTGGGGTTCTGTTTCTTGCTGTGAATTGGGTCATGACCTGTGTCGGAGCGTTCTCTGGCCTCCACTTGCCCCTGCAGACCAGGGTGTCTGGAGGGTTGTGGGGGGCTTGATGGAGGAATTGCTGACCACACCATGCAGGAAGAGGTGGGTTCCAGGGACACAGGAACTTTGGGGTCAGCTGGTTCCAGATTCAGTTGCAGAGGAGCATCCCCCTTGCTTAGCCAGGGAGGGGAAGCCCTCTTCTCACACCCGGCCTGGGTATGTTGTGGGAGAGTCATTTCCCAGGAGGAAATGGGGACTGTTACCAGGGGAGGGGGTGCTGTCCCCAGGCAGCAGCAAGCGTCCCTTACGCTTGGGCTGTCCGAGACCCTGCTGCTCTAGGCGGTTGTGATGGGGGAGCCCCACAGGGCACAGAGAGCCAGCTGAAGGCGGCAGCTCTGGGTGGGATCGCAGGGAAAGGGGAGGCGAGCCTTCCTCTTGCCAATCTTGGTCTCCCCACACGGTCATAGCTCCTGGGCCCCTCACTTGTCAGACCCTCCATTCACCAAATTAAGGATAAGTTTCACGATTTTGCACTGCAGAGCCTGCACTCCCTTTCTCTTCAAAAAAGCAGAGGAGGAAGATAAAATGATACAGTTGGGTTAGTCCAGTGGAGGGGTTAAAGGTGTGAGGCTTTAATTCTCCCCGCCATTTCCTCATTTGGCAAAACAGAGAAGACAGGATTGAAAAACAAGACAAAAGCCCAGAGGCTTGCACATAAATTTGGGGCTTAATTACAGCATCTTTGGCATCTTCTTTTCCCTACAGTGCGAATTACAAAGTAGCACCACAGATCTCGTGTCTCCTACTTTATTCCTCTTTCTAGAATATTCCAGCCACCAAAGTGCTCAGCAGGAGCTGCTGTGTAGGAGTCCCCCATGAGGCCCAAGCACCTGAGCTTAGTGACATGCACGGTTGAACGCTGGGAGAATGCTGGGAGCCTGCTGTTGTCCCCGATTGAGGGTTCACCCCACTGTGTGTGTATCACTCTTCTACAGCAGATGTGTCTCTTTCCCCACAGTGGGATGGCGAGCTTGTTAAATGGCCGTGAGGAAGACTTTATTCAGGACCATCGAGACAGGTACAGGTACCATCAGTGGATGGAAAATCACTAAGAGCAAACCTCAGGGGTCCGGGGGTTTTCGGCTAAACCCACCTAGCAGGATTCTTGCTGAAGGCAGGCCAGGGTGATCACAGATCACCTGGGGATGGTGGAGGCTGAAGAAGCCTATCAGATGTGAGGGTGGCGGGGGTTGGGGGGGATGGCGGCGGGGTTCATTTGCTGAAAGGATTTTACAAGGGCATGCACGGATGGGCCTAGGAGGAGGTTCGGAACTCTCAGGTTTGGCTAAGCAAGAGTCATGGTGGTGCTCCTGGCTGGCTCTCAGGAGCAGATGTGCTTCTGACCCGGCGTCTTCCCCCAGAGAGGGCTGAAGTGGAAAAAACCCACAGAATTTCTCCCTGGGACAGGTGAAGCGATGGGGCATGGGACATTCCTGGGTCTTGACTCTGTTCAGGGCCTAGGGGTTGGGTGGGGAAGGCACTTGAGGGAACCTTCCTGGAGCCCGTAGGAGCTTCATCCAAGCTCCTGGGTCACCCCACCCACCAGAGTCCAGGCCCATGAGTCCCCTGCCACCTGTGCTCACCCTAGCCTTACCCCTCGCTCTACTCCCGCCCTCGCCCTATCCTCGCTCCTCGCCCTACACTTGCCCCTCGCTCTGGAGCTGCGATGCCAGCCTCAGGGCTTTCAGTCCTGCCTTCACCTTTTTTTATACTGAAACTCAATTTTACACACACAAACCCACTCCCAGCCAGCCTCTGCCTTTTGCCTTTTCCTCATGTTCTCATTGAATAGGAAGAAACGCCTTTTTTTTTTTTTTTTTTTTCCCGAGAAGGAGACTTGCTCTGTTGCCAGGCTGGAGTGCAGTGGCACGATCTCGGCTCACTGCAACCTCCACCTCCCGGGTTCAAGCGATTCTCCTGCCTCAGCCTCTCGAGTAGCTGGGATTACAGGTGCCCACCACCACGCCCAGCTAATTTTTTTTTGTATTTTTAGTACAGACGGGGTTTCACCATGTTAGGATGGTCTTGATTTCCTGACCTCGTGATCCGCCCGCCTCGGCCTCCCAAAGTGCTGGGATTACAGGCGTGAGCCACTGTAGCGGCCCCCACCCCATTTTATTTTTTATTTTTTTATTATACTTTAAGTTCTAGGGTACCTATGCACAATGCGCAGGTTTGTTACATATGTATACACGTGCCATGTTGGTGTGCTGCATGCATTAACTCGTCATTTACATTAGGTATATCTCCTAATGCTTTCCCTCCCGCCTCCCCCAGGCCCTTAGTTTGTGCTGCTCTGCGTTGGTTTTCTGCGTGTGCTAAAAGGGGAGGGAGAGTTTCTGTGCCCATTCCCAGGCACCTTCTTGCAGCTGCAGGCATCTCCTCCACGCGTGCTTCCAGCTTCCCGGGTGTGGCGTGAGCCATTGCGTCTGGCCAGAAATGTTTTATTTCTTGAGAACTTGTCTGTCTCTGTGATGACTGTGGGTTGTCCAGCTCATCCCTCGAGCGCCATCCTGCCAGGCCCTTCACTGTGCTGAGAAACCGGCCTACTCACATTACAGGTGCCCCTGGAGTTTCTCAAACTGCAGCCCAAGGATTGGCTGCTTGCTTTTGTAAAAAAAAATGTTTTATTAGAGTGCAGCCACGGCTGCTTCTGCACTACAGTGGCAATGGTGACATTGAGTGTGGCAGAGACCGAGTGTCCCTTGAGCCTAAAATATTTACTATCTGGCTCTTCAACAAAAAGTGTGCTGACCCCCGGTGATTGCTTATATGTGGCAGGGGTCTAGGGCCTGCCTGCACGTCCTGGGACAGCCCACGCTTCCACAGGGTTCCAGCATGCTTTCCGCCGAGAAATCGCTCCCTTTGCTGTTTGTTTTCTATTGAATGTTTCTTCATGCTTTTGTTTTACTTTCAGGGATAATTATTTAATGTTATGTTTCATCCACATTATTTTAGTATGGATATTTATAATTTCCTAAAGCACTATTTTTTTATTTTTTTTGAGACAGAGTCTCGCTCTGTCGCCCAGGCTGGAGTGCAGTGGCTCGATCTCTGCTCACTGCAAGCTCCGCCTCCTGTGTTCACGCCATTCTCCTGCCTCAGCCTCCCAAGTAGCTGGGACTACAGGCGCCCACCACCATGCCCAGCTAATTTTTTTGTATTTTTTTTAGTAGAGACGGGGTTTCACTGTGTTAGCCAGGATGGTCACGATCTCCTGACCTCGTGATCTGCCCACCTCGGCCTTCCAAAGTGTTGGGATTACAGGTGTGAGCCACCATGCCCGGCCCATAAAGCACTATTTAACGACTGCTCCATAAATACAAACTTTCTTTCCTTATTATTATTATTTATTTATTTTTTTGAGATGGAGTCTTGCTCTTGTCCCCCAGGCTGGAGTGCAGTGGCGCGATCTCGGCTCACTGCAACCTCCGCCTCCTGGGTTCAAGCGATTCTCCTGACTTGGGACTACAGGTGCGTGCGACCACAGCCAACTAATTTTTCTGTTTTTAGCAGAGACAGGGTTTCACCATATTGGCCAGGCTGGTCGAACTCCTGACCTCGTGATCCACCCGCCTCGGCCTCCCTAAGTGCTGGGATTACAGGCGTGAGCCATGGCACCCAGCCCATAAATAAATACAAACTTTCTGAGGGACATCTTGAAGCACACAAAACTATAGACAATATTATCATAACCACCCCTGCAAATGCCTCACTCGTGTTCAGCCATCATTTACATTTGAGCCACTCCTGTTTCACCTACAGCCTCCTCATGGCCCCTCCCCTGGAGCACTTAAAAATGGTAATTACATGCTCTCTAGTAATAGTTGTGTGTTACTGTCAAAAGGTATAACTCATGCATTTATGGGGGTAACCCCTACAGCAGTTAACCCCGCGTGCTCAAAGGGGAATGAAAGGTAGCTCAGAGGCTCAGGAGGTGAGGTTTCAAAATGGCTTGTGTTGTGGGGAATGTTCTCATTCACCCAAATCAAGCATCACTACATCCATCCGCAGGGGAGGTAAGCTTAGGGCACCCACCATGTCCAAGAGTGGCCAGGTCCCGATGTCACGGGGAGCCGGGCTGGGACAAGCTCCAGACAGCCAGGGTGGTGTGGGTTTGCAGTGGGAGGGCTGGTGCGGGGGCCCTGAGGGCTCCCTGGTTCCCATCTTATCAAGATGCTGGACTCGGTGCTTGAAACATGTCCTGACAGCCACATGAAAAGGGTTAGAAATGATACTGTTTCGCCTGGGTGCCATGGCTCATGCCTGTAATCCTAGCACTTTGGGAGGCCGAGGTGGGCGGATCACGAGGTCAGGAATTCGAGACCAGCCTGGCCAACATGGCGAAACCCCGTCTCTACTAAAAATACAAAAATTAGCCTAGTGTGGTGGCGGGCACCTGTAATCCCAGCTACTCAGGAGGCTGAGGCAGGAGAATCGCTTGAACCCAGGAGGTGGAGGTTGTAGTGAGCCGAGATTGCACCACTGCACTCCAGCCTGGGTGACAGAGTGAGACCCTGTCTCCAAAAAAAAAAAAGATACTGTTTCCTGTATTTTTTTCTCTTAGTATCTTAAGAAATACATGATTTGAACAAGGACCTTGTGTCTCCTCTCCCCTTTCCCGGACTATTCTGACCCCAGCAGTTCTCAGAAGGAGCTGACATTAATGAGAACTTCTCCCTGTTAGACCCTTAAAATACTGAGCTTTCGGGACCCTGCCTGGCTTGTTCCTGTAAAACGGTCTTGTCTGTGGTAAATACTAAGGTTTTTGGTCTCACAGCCGAGGAAATCAAGGATGTGGATGCACACAGAGATTTGGAGCAGGAGTTTAATAGGCAAAAGGAAGAAACAGCTGTGTCGCAGAGACGGGTCCCGAACGGGTTGTGAAGTTGTAGTAGAAATGTCAGGGGTTTTATAGATGGGCTAGTGAGGAGGGGTGTCTTTTCTTCCTAGGGCCTGAAGAACCAGTTAGGACCAGGTGTGCTGTCTGCATCGAGCAGAGTCTCTAGCAGCCCCCACCCCATTCTTTTTTTTTTTTGAGATGGAGTCTCGCTCTGTCGCCCAGGCTGGAGTGCAGTGGTGTCATCTTGGCTCACTGCAACCTCCGCCTCCCAGGTTCAAGCAATTCTCGTGCCTCAGCCTCCCGAGTAGTTGGGATTACAGGTGCATGCAGCCATGCCCAGCTAATTTTGTATTTTTAGTAGAGACAAGGTTTCACCATGTTGGTCAGGCTGGTCTCCAACTCCTGACCTCAAGTGATCCGCCTGCCTCGGCCTCCCAAAGTAGTGGGATTACAGGCGTGAGCCACCGTGCCGGGCCCCCACCCCATTCTTTGATCCTGCAGGCAGGCCCTTCGTTTGTGCTGCTCTGCGCTGCTGCTTATCTGTGTGTGCTAAAAGGGGAGGGAGAGTTTCTGTGCCCATTCCCAGGCACCTTCTTGCAGCTGCAGGCATCTCCCCCACACGCTTCCAGCTTCCCTTAGTGTGCCTAAAGAAAGGGAAAGGAATGTGCTTTAGGCCCACTGTTTTCACTGGGGCCCATCTATGTATGTGGCTTGGTGATTACCCAGGAACCTCCCAAGTCTGTGCCCGAGACTTGGGAGGTGCTTATCTGTGTTTTACCGCCGGAAAGATCAGGCTGCTCTTTGTTACGAGAAGTGATTTCTTTGAACTGCGTGGTGTGGTGAGAAAGGGAGCAATTTCTAAGCTGCTTTTTGTTAGAAAGTTTTTTGCTGGGGACTCTCTTCGCCCTAGTTACCTAAATGATTTCTGTTTCTTACATCAATTGGGTATTGATTTCAGGTAGAATGGGTGAATGCATTTATTCGTTCATCTAAGCCGCATTTACTCCTTTCACTGTTGTTTTGGGACGGAGTCTTGCTCTGTCACCCAGGCTGGAGTGCAGTGGTGCGATCTTGGCTCACTGCAAGCTCCACCTCCCGGGTTCATGCCATTCTCCTGCCTCAGCCTCCCGAGTAGCTGGGACTACAGGCGCCCACCACCACGCCCGGCTAAGCTAATTTTTTGTATTGTTAGTAGAGACGGGGTTTCACTGTGTTAGCCAGGATGGTCTCAATCTGACCTTGTGATCCGCCCACCTCTGCCTCCCAAAGTGCTGGGATTACAGGCGTGAGCCACCGCACCTGGCCTCTTTCAGTTTTGATAGCAGATTATTTCCTTTGGCCCTGCGTGGTCTCTGGCTGGGCAGCTCTGGGCCAGCCATAAATGGAGGGGAGGGCGTGTGTGTGGCCACATGTGTGTTTCTGTCCTGGACAACACTGTCCGGAGGGGCCTAAGTGGGAAGTGCCCTCAACCAAGGAGATTGCTGCTGTGTGTGTGTGTGTGTGTGTGTGTGTTGTGTGTGGTTGGGACAGTCGGGGATTCTTTTTTTTTTTTTTTTTAATTTGAGATGGAGTTTCACTGTCGTCACCCAGGCTAGAGTGCAATGGCGTGATTTCGGCTCACTGCAACCTCTGCCTCCCGGGTTTAAGCGATTCTCCTGCTTCAGCCTCTCAAGTAGCTGGGATTACAGGTGCCCGCCACCACGCCCAGCTAATTTTTGTATTTTTAGTAGAGACGGGGTTTCACCACGTTGGCCAGGCTGGTCTCGAACTCCTGA